>NC_041229.1:31172109-31177393 GCF_002837175.3 Physeter macrocephalus
CACACACACACACACACACACACACACACACACACACACACACACACACACACATCTTTATGTAATCTGGATGCTGCTACCTGGAGCCCTTCCTCCCTTGTCCCTTGAGATCTAGGTTGCCTTGAGGCCAAGTTTCATGGCCCAGGGTTATCCAAGATTTCTATTAATTTCTGGAAATTTATGCAGTCTCATGACCCCCTATGACCCCAAAATCCTGCATCTACACATGCTATCTCTGTCCAACCAGCATCTACATAGACGTGAACTCTATCCTTTTCATCATTTTCCACCAACCAAGATACACAGACTTTAAAGAATCACCGGGGTCCATCCTATCACCGACTGCCCATAACGACCTTCTGTAAAGTCCTGTGTGGACTCCCTTTCTCCAGTCCTCCAACCAGCCTCTTTCTTCTACCTCTTCCCTCCTCTTCCCTCCCTTCTTCTCACCGCCCTCAATCTCCCCTCCACTCTCTTTCCCTCTTCTCTTCTCCTGCCCTCAACTTTCCCCTTTTCCCATCTTTCCCCTCACACTGAAGAGCACCAAATTCCTTTCCTCTGTAAAGCACTGATCCAATCGACACCCAAGCTCCAAGCTTCAGTTTCCACCATTTACCCAAACATTTACCTAAGTGTCTTTGTTCCAAACAAAAACAATCCCTTACCTACCAAAAGCTGTGGTGCAAAGTGTCAATACGATTTTTTAATTGCCTTTTGTTACACCGGCAACATATTTTGAACTCATATGTCAGACTTAATAATGTTTAATTTTTACACTTTAGCCTGAATTGACGCTAAGAAACCTAATACTGGACTTAAACCATAAATGCTAAGTGAATTCTTGTTTAGAATAGTCAGAAAATTAAACATTAAAAAGATCTGACCGTTGAACATTTTTGGTAAATGGAAACTGATTTAATATTCTTATAGAGGGGAATAAATCCAATTCCCTCCTCCCCCATGTGAATCGTCTTTTAAAAAAATTTAGTACCTTTCCTGATTATAACATTAACACATATGCACTCACAAAATTATAAAACGTGGACAGTTAGGATAATGATTATGATAGCTAACCTATTTTGAGTACTTATTGTGTGCTCAACACTCTTCTAAGTGCTTTACATATATTATTATGAAGTATCATTGCCTCCATTTGTTACTGAAGAAACCGAGAGGTACGGAGTGGTTACATTTGTTTCTCAAGATCACACAACCAAAAAATAATAACAATTAATCATGTCATCTAGATACAATCATCATTTTGGTGAATATTTTCCATGCTTTTTCTATCATTAAATTCTTTAAATGATATATTGAATCACTCTTTTGTAACATGCATTTTTAACATCTTTATTGGAGGATAATTGCTTTACAATGGTGTGTTAGTTTCTGCTGTATAACATAGTGAATCAGCTATATATATATACATATATCCCCATATCTCCTCCCTCTTGTGTCTCCCTCCCACCCTCCTTATCCCACTGCTTTAGGTGGTCACAAAGCACTGAGCTGATCTCCCTGTGCTATGCAGCTGCTTCCCACTAACTATCTATTTTACATTTGGTAGTGTATATCCATGCCACTCTCTCACTTCGTCCCAGCTTACACTTCCCCCTCCCTGTGTCCTCAAGTCCATTCTCTACATCTTCCTATCCTGCCCCTAGGTTCTTCAGAACCATTTTTTTTTTTTTAGATTCCATATATATGTGTTAGCATACAGTATTTGTTTTTCTTTTTCTGACTTACTTCACTCTGTATGACAGACTATAGGTCCATCCACCTCACTACAAATAACTCAATTTTGCTTTTTTTATGGCTGAGTAATATTCCACTGTATATCTGTGCCACATCTTCTTTATCCATTCATCTGTTGATGGACACAGGTTGCTTCCGTGTCCTGGCTATTGTAAACAGAGCTGCAATGAACATTGTGGTACATGACTCTTCTTGAATTATGGTTTTCTCAGGGTATATGCCCAGTAGTGGGATTGCTGGGTCATATGGTAGTTCTATTTTTAGTATTTTAAGGAACCTCCATACTGTTCTCCATAGTGGCTGTATCAATTTACATTCCCACCAACAGTGCAAGAGGGTTCCCTTTTCTCCACACCCTCTCCAGCATTTATTGTTTGTAGATTTTTTGATGATGACCATTTTGACTGGTGTGAGCTGATACCTCATTGTGGTTTTGATTTGCATTTCTCTAATGATTAATGATAACATGCATTTTTAACTTAATAAATTGCATGGTAGCTTTCCATGACAATAAACATCTATACCATTTTTATGATTACACAGGTACACTATGTGAAGATACCATAAAATAACCATTATACAGTACGTTGAGATGAACATCTTTTTTTTTCTAACAATTGTCCAATGCATAATTTTTAATTTTTAAAATTTTTAAAATTTTATTTTTTCTTTAATTTTTTTAAATTGGGGTATAGTTGTTTTACAATGTTGTGTTAGTTTCTACTGTACAGCGAAGTGAAGTAGAGTTCTCTGTGCTATACAGCAGGTTCTTATCAGTTATCTATTTTATACATATTAGTGTATATATGTCAATCCCAATATCCCAGTTCATCCCACCCCCACCCCGCTGTTCCCCCTTGGTGTCCATACGTTTGTTCTCTACATCTGTGTCTCTATTTCTGCCTTGCAAACCAGTTCATCTGTACCATTTTTCTAGATTCCACATATATGCATTAATATACGATATTTGTTTTTCTCTTTCTGCCTTACTTCACTCTGTATGACAGTCTCCAGGTCCATCCACATCTCTACAAATGACCAAATTTCATTCCCTTTTATGGCTGAGTAATATTCCATTGTATATATGTACCATATCTTCTTTATTCACTTGTCTGTTGATGGACATTTAGGTTGATTCCATGACCTGGCAATTGAAAATAGTGCTGCAATGAACATTGGGGTGCATGAGTCTTTCTGAATTATGGTTTTCTCTGGGTATATGCCCAGTAGTGGGATTGCTGGGTCATATGGTAATTCTATTTTTAGTCTTTTAAGAAATCTCCATACTTTTCTCCATAGTGGCTGTGTCCATTTACATTCCCACCAACAGTGCAAGAGGGTTCTCTTTTCTCCACACCCTCTCCAGCATTTATTGTTTGTAGATTTTCTGATGATGCCCATTCTAACCAGTGTGAAGTGATACCTTATTGTAGTTTTGATTTGCATTTCTTTAAGAATTAGTGATATTGAGCAGCTTTTCATGTGCCTCTTGGCCATCTGTATGTCTTCTTTAGAGAAATGTCTATTTAGGTCTTTCGCACATTTTTAGATTGGGTTGTTTTTTTTTTTCATGTTGAGCTGCATGAGCTGTTTATATATTTTGGAGATTAATTCTTTGTCCATTGATTTTTTTGCAAATATTTTCTCACATTCTAAGGGTTGTCTTTTCGTCTTGTTTATAGTTTCCTTTGCTGTGCAAAAGCTTTTAAGTTTCATTAGGTCCCATTTGTTTATTTTTTTTTATATTTCCATTACTCTAGGAGGTGGGTCAAAAAAGATCTTACTGTGATTTATGTCAAAGAGTGTTCTGCCTATGTTTTCCTCTAAGAATTTTATAGTGTCTGGTCTTGCATTTAGGTCTTTAATCCATTCTGAGCTTATTTTTGTGTATGGTGTTAAGTAGTGTTCTAATTTCGTTTTTACATGTAGCTGTCCAGTTTTCCCATCACCACTTATTGAAGAGGCTGTCTTTTCTCCATTGTATATCCTTGCCTCCTTTGTCAGAGCTTAGTTGACCATAGGGGCATGGGTTTATCTCTGGGCTTTCTATCCTGTTCCATTGATCTATGTTTCTGTTTTTGTGCCAGTACCATACTGTCTTGATTACTGTAGCTTTGTAGTAAAGTCTGAAGTCAGGGAGTCTGATTTCTCCAGTTCTGTTTTTTTTTTTCTCTCAAGGTTGCTTTGGCTATCCAGGATCTTTTGAGTCTCCATCCAAATTTTAAGATTTTTTGTTCAAGTTCTGTAAAAAATACCATTGGTAATGTGATAGGGATTGCATTGAATCTGTAGATTGCTTTGGGTAGTATAGTCATTTTCACAATATTGATTCTTCCAATCCAAGAAAGTGGTATATCTCTTCATCTGTTTGTGTCATCTTTGATTTCTTTCATCAATGTCTTATAGTTCTAAGTATAGGTATTTTATCCCCTTAGGTAGGTTTATTCCTAGGTATTTTATTCTTTTTATTGCAGTGGTGAATGGGATCATGTCCTTAATTTCTTTCTGATCTTTCCTTCTTAGTGTATAGGAATGCAAGAGATTTCTATGCATTAATTTTGTATCCTGCAACTTTACCAAGTTCATTGCTTAGCACTAGTAGTTTTCTGGTGGCATTGTTAGGATTTTCTATGTGTAGTATCATGTTATCTGCGAACAGTGACAGTTTTACTTCTTTTCCAATTTGGATTCCTTTTATTTCTTTTTCTTCTCTGATTGCCATGACTAGGACTTCCAAAACTATGTTGAATAATAGTGGTGAGAGTGGACATCCTTGTCTTCTTCCTGATCTTAGAGGAAATGCTTTCAGTTTTTCACCATGGAGAATGATGTTTGCTGCGGATTTGTCATATTTGGCCTTTATTATGTTGAGGTAAGTTCCCTCATGCCCACTTTCTGGAGACTTTTTATCATAAATGGGTGTTGAATTTTGTTAAAAGATTTTTCTGCATCTATGGAGATGATCAAATGGGTTATTTTAAATTTTTTAAAATAAATTTATTTATTTATGCATTTGTGGCTGCGTTGGGTCTTTGTTGCTGCATGTGGGCTTTCTCTAGTTGTGGGGAGCAGGGGCTACTCTTTGTTGTAGTGCACGGGCCTCTCATTGCGGTGGCTTCTCTTGTTGTGGAGCATGGGCTCTAGGCATGTGGGCTTCAGTAGTCGTGGCACGTGGGCTCAGTAGTTGTGTCTCTAGAGTGCAAGCCCAGTAGTTGTGGTGCATGGGCTTCATTGCTCCATGGCATGTGGGATCTTCCAGGATCAGGGCTCGAAACCATGTCCCCTGCCTTGGCAGGCGGATTCTTAACCACTGCACCACCAGGGAAGTCCCAATCATATGGTTTTTATTCTTCAATTTGTTAATATGGTGTATCACATTGATTGATTTGTGTATATTGAAGAATCCTTGCATCCCTGGGATAAATCCCACTTGATCATGGTGTATGATCCTTTTAATGTGTTGTTGGATTCTGTTTGCTAGTATTTTGTTGAGGATTTTTGCATCTATATTCAACAGTGATATTGGTCT
>NC_041229.1:31177717-31178960 GCF_002837175.3 Physeter macrocephalus
TTTTGGTATGCGGGCCTCCCTCTGCTGCAGCCTTTCCCGTTGTGGAGGACAGGCTCCGGACGCGCAGGCTCAGCGGCCATGGCTCACAGGCCCAGCCGCTCCGCGGCATGTGGGATCCTCCCAGACCAGGGCACGAACCCAGTTCCCCTGCATCGGCAGGCGGACGCGCAACCGCTGCGCCACCAGGGAAGCCCTTGATGCTTTGTATTTCTGCGGTGTCCATTGTAACTTCTTTTTCATTTCTAATTGTTTTGAGTCCTCTCCCTCTTTTTCTTGTTGAGTCTGGGTAAAGGTTTATCAGTTTTGTTTATCTTCTCAAAGAACCAGCTTTTAGTTTTATTGATCTTTGATATTGTTTTCTTTGTTTCTATTTCATTTATTTCTGCTCTTTTATGATTTTTTCCCTTCTACTAACTTTGCGTTTTGTTTGTTCATCTTTCTCTAGTTCCTTTAGGTGTAGATTGTTTATTTGAGATTTTTCTTGTTTCTTGAAGTAGGCTTGTATAGCTATAAACTTCCCTCTTAGAACTGCTTTTGCTGTATCCCATAGGTTTTGGATTGTCGTGTTTTCATTGTCATTTGTCTCCAGGTATTTTTTGATTTCCTCTTTGATTTCTTCAGTGATCTCTTGGTTATTTAATAACGTATTATTAGCTTGCATGTGTTTGTGTTTTTGACAGTTTTTTTCCTGTAATTTATTTCTAATCTTATAGCATTGTGGTCAGAAATGATGCTTGATATGATTTCGATTTTCTTAAATTTTCCAAGGCTTGATTTGTGACCCAAGATGTAGTCTATCTGAGAGAATGTTCAGTGTGCACTTGAGAAGAAAGTGTAACCTGCTGTTTTCAGATGGAAAGTTCTATAAATATCAATTAAATCTATCTGGTCTATTGTGTCATTTAAAGCTTGTGTTTCCTTATTAATTTTCTGTGTGGTTGATCTGTCCATTGGTGTAAGTGAGGTGTTAAAGTCCCCCACTATTATTGTGTTACTTTCAGTTTCCTCTTTTATAGCTGTTAGCATTTGCCTTATGTATTAAGGTGCTCCTATGTTGGGTGCATATATATTTATAACTGTTATATCTTCTTGGATTGATCCCTTGATCATTATGTAGTGTCCTTCCTTGTCTCTTGTAACATTCTTTATTTTAAAGTTTATTTTATCTGATATGAGTATTGCTACTCCAGCTTTCTTTTGATTTCCATTTGTACAGAATATCTTTTTCCATCCCCTCACTTTC
>NC_041229.1:31179073-31194213 GCF_002837175.3 Physeter macrocephalus
AGCATTTAATCCATTCATGTTTAAGGTAATTATCATTATGTATGTTCCTATTACCATTTTCTTAATTTTTGGGGGGTTTGTTTTTGTAGGTCCTTTTCTTCTCTTGTGTTTCCCACTTAGAGAAGTTCCTTTAGCATTTGTTGTAGAGCTGGTTTGGTGGTGCTGAATTCTCTTAGCTTTTGCCTGTCTGTAAAGGTTTTGATTTCTCCCTTGAATCTGAATGAGATCCTTGTTGGGTAGAGTATTCTTGGTTGTACATCCTTTCCTTTCATCGCTTTAAACATATTGTGCCACTCCCTTCTGGCTCACAGAGTTTCTGCTGAGAAATCAGCTGTTAACCTTATGGGAGTTCCCTTGCATATTATTTGTCATTTTTCCCTTGTTGCTTTTAATAATTTTTCTTTGTCTTTAATTTTTGTCAGTTTGATCACTATGTGTCTTGGCTTGTTTCTCTTTGGGTTTATCCTGCCTGGGACTCTCTGTGCTTCCTGGATTTGGGTGGCCATTTCCTTTCCCATGTTAGGGAAGTTTTCTATTTTAATCTCCTCAAATATTTTCTCAGGTCCTTTCTTTCTCTCTTTTCCTTCTGTTACCCCTATAACTCGAATGTTGGTGCATTTATTATTGTCCCAGAGATCTCTTAAGCTGTCTTTATTTCTTTTCATTCTTTTTTTCTTTATTCTGTTCCACAGCAGTGATTTCCACCATTCTGTCTTCTAGGTCACTTACAGTTCCTCTGCCTCAGTTATTCTGCTATTGATTCCTTCCAGTGTATTTTTCATTTCAGTTATTATATTGTTCATCTCTGTTTGTTTGTTCTTCAGTTCTCCTAGGTCTTTGTTAAACATTTCTTGCATCTTGTTTTTTTTTTTTAACATCTTTATTAGTGTATAATTGGTTTACAGTGGTCTGTTAGTTTACTTGCATCTTCTTGATCCCTGCCTCCATTCTTTTCCCAAGGTACTGGATCATCTTCACTATCATTATTCTGAATTCTTTTTCTGGAAGGTTGCCTATCTCTACTTCATTTAGTTGTTTTTCTGGGGTTTTATCTTGTTCCTTCATCTGGGAAATAGTCCTCTGCCTTTTCATTTTGTCTATCTTTCTGTGATTGTTGTTTTCATTCTGCAGGCTGCAGGATTGTAGTTCTTCTTGCTTCTGCTCTGAGATGAACATCTTATTCATTCATTTTCTGTTCACTTGGTCTGATATTTTACCTTGATACAAAATTCAAGAAGCACTGTCACTGAGTCATCTCAACATCCCAAGAATACATTTCAGTTTACTTTATTTGAAAGACTAAGAGATGATTTTATTGTATGTATTCCTTCTTTATATTTTTTTTATATTGAACACTAATAACAACATTTATGATTAAATGTTTTCCCATTTGAGCAAAAAAAAAAAAAAAAACAACAAACCTTTATATGTTGTCTTTTCAAATCAAACTATTGTTAGTTAATTCTTCAAAAATAAACACAATAATACATTTCTCTGTGGGCTCACCAGGCTTCTACACAAGTTTGTCACACTTGAAACATTAAACAGTGAACTTTTTTAATGGTAATGTTAGCACCTTCTATTGGTAAAAAAGCAAAACCTGGCCAAGATGGTTTGGGGATTTTTTTTTAGTGTAAACACACACACACACACACACACATACACACACACACACGCAAACATAATCTATAGCTTCGTGGTATTTTTACTTTTCTTTCCTTTTCTTCATATAACTGCAAAGACTGTGAATCTCCAAAAAAAGAAACTAAAATAGTGTGAAGTCAATTCAGGGAATAATTTCATCATAAGTGTGAAGTCACGTATTGTAGGTTAGGTATAAAAGGTCAAGATGTTTCAGGAAATTTTAGGTGTTTTTGTTTTTTAAATGATAACTTCACAATGTCTCAGATTTTTGAACAGCTACTTAAACTGTATTTGTCTTTGTGGTTAATTACTTTTATATAGCCTCCAGCTCAGCATTATACTGGCTTATGTTTGAAAAGAAATGCTGATGGGATAGTATTGTGCTAAACCACATCCATCTGGCAACAAGAATAGAAGATGTGGCGTTGCACATTTAGTAACAAAAGAAAGAAAATCTGCCCTTATTAACACTGAAAAGCACTGAAGAAGAATTCTCCTGCTTCTCCCAACAGCATTTCCTGCACTGGACAGCACTACAGGTCTGTCCTTGCATTACGGTGAGACAGTTTAAATGCCATTTATGAAGATTTTTTTTTTGATGTGGTTCAGAACTCTGGACATAATTAATCCAACGTTTCCCTATTATGGGAAATTTTCCTAAGTTTTTCTTATTTGCTTAGGACATTTCAAATGTCATAAGAGGGTTTTATTGTTCTGAGAACTGGATCTGAGACTATAGTAGGACAATGACAATGAGTGATTTGAGTATGAGATAAACTGTAACTGCCTCTGGCTGTGTCCTTTCTATTTCCAGCACATTCCTCCCCACCAGAATCTCAAACAACCTCTCTCATTCTTCTTGACACCACAGGGAGGCAGTGAGAGGTACTGTGGGACACATAAGAAGTTCATCTATGGTTGGCTCAAAACCTGCTCTTCACAGCAGAGAACATGGCAGCTACATGTACGGGAGGAGTCTGTACAATCTGCCCCTGCCTTTCTGGAAGGAGCTTTTGATAGAGAGGACAGTCGTTGCTGTGCAGAGGTTGCTCACTTTAACTGGTATGGTGTACCTTTCTCTGTGTCTTGGAACTCATATATTCATCTATTCATTCAACAGTGTTTACAAAGGGCTCTATTTTAAGGACTGGTGATGCCACCATGAAAAGACAGACAAAGTCCTGCCCCCAGTGAGCTTACACTGTAGTTGGAGAGACAGACAATGCACAAATAAACAGGTAGTGGACATGCTCAGAAAGAAAAGAGAACAGGAGGGGAGGTAGACTGCAGTGATTATTCTAGAGAAATAGTCAGGGAAGCCCCTCTGAGGATGTCTGACATTTGAGCTGAGACCTGAAATAACAGAGTGAGACATGTTGGGAGGGAACGGGGCTGCGCCAAGGGACAGCAGGCAGAGAGGCCTGGGGCAGTGCACTCCTAACTCTGCCTCAGCATCTGCTTCCCAGAGGACCCACTGATGCTCCTCTCTATTTGCTTTGTCCTCTGCCTGGACCTTTCTCTTCCTTCTGCACCTCCAAATTCCCATTCATCCTTCCAATCTCCAGTGTCACGTTCTTAAAAAAGTTTTCAGGAAACTCTTACAGTTACTGCTCCTCACTCTGTGTCCCCACAACATTTTGTTTATACCTCTATTACAGAGAAGGGGAAAGAAAGTAGTATTTATTGAGCACTTACTGTGGGCCAGTAACTGTACTAAATCATATATATATCATATATCATGTATCTATAGTAGTTCAGTGTACTATCTTTATTTGGGGCTCTGAACTTGATGTACCTGAACTAAATCAGTTGCTGAAGGCTACACTGCCACTCTGAGGCTTAGGGCTTGGCAGTCCCCATTTTGTTGGCTTGAAAAATCAGGGAGTTGAAATAGAACAGATAATATCTAAGATGACTTACAATGAGAAATTCTTGTGTGATTCTCCACCCCCTAACATTTTAGAAGGCTGGTGGGGGATGACGTTTCAGCCATGAGGGGGCTGGATCACAGAGGTTTGGACATGTGTGACTGATGTGATCCTGGGCATAGCCACCAGGTATCGACTGCTTTAATGCTGTGAAGATTTGCAGCACAGGCCCGAGAAAACATTGCCACCTAGTGGCAAATCATTTGAACTTACCAACCATCCTTCCAATATTTTTCACGTATCTGCTACGTGTCAGGTACTGTGCAACGCAGCGGTCCCCAACCTTTTTGGCACCATGGACCGGTTTTGTGGAAGACAATTTTTCCACGGACCGGGGTGGGGGGGTTGGGATATGAAGGTTCAGGCAGTAATACAAGCAATGGGGAGCGGCAGATGAAGCTTCGCTCACTCGCCCGCCGCTCACCTCCTGCTGTGCGACCTGGTTCCTAACAGGCCACGGACTGGTACCGGTCCACGGCTGGGGGGTTGGGGACCCCTGGTGTAATGGTAAATGGTGAACAGAAGAGACTCTGAAGTCTCAGCCCTAGTGAGACTTACATTCTAACAGGGGACAGACTAGTCCCACGGCTCACAGAGGTAGTGTAGCCCTCAGCAATTGATTTAGTTCAGATGTCACAAACTTGGAAGCCCAAAATAAAGATAATACGCTACTTGCTCACTTTTTTGTTTTAAGTGAAACTTTTCTGTTAATAGAGAAAAGATGGACATATTACAAGTCGGGTAAAACGACTTCTGAATGAGCCAGCTTGAAAGTTCCTTTTGCATGATATTTTTTAAACTATTTTATACCACCTGAAGTACTTTCTTTTTCCTCAACTCTTAAAATTTCAAAGACCATATACTAATGTTTAAATGTGCTTAATGGTTTTCTTATATTATGGAACATTGTGGGAAAGTATAATAAACTACAAACTAAATATTTTATTATTAATGAACATGAGACTTTAAGTCTTTTATTCTTATAATAAAGAATCTGACTCCATTTTTGATGTTTGCTGACAGCTTTCAAGCCTCACCAATTCCTCCTCCTTTTACCCCACATCTGGGCAAGTTATAAGAAGTCCCGGGTGCTTCCTCCTTTGGCACTGAAGGGAAGTTCAAAGCATGCAAGCCCTGGCCCACATGAAGACTCCACCTCTTGATCATGGTGAAAACAGAGTCAGTCTCCTATCCCTGCTCTCTCAAGATAGCCATTCTTGGACCTGCTCAGAAACCACACTGTTCTCCCCAGAAAGCCTCATTATGTGCTTAATAAACCTTTACAAGCAATCTCGAGAAAGAAGAACAAAGCTGGAGGCATCACACTCCTTGATTTTAAACTATATTACAAAGCTATAGTTATTGAAACAGTATGATACCGGCATAAAAACAGACACATAGATCAATGGAACAGAATAGAGAGCCCAGAAATAAACACACACTTATCTGGGCAATTAATCTATGACAAAGGAGCCAAGAATATACAATGGGGATGGACATTCTTTTCAACAAACGGTTTTGGGAAAACTGGACCACCACATGCAAAAGAATAAAGCTGGACCATATTTTATACCACACACAAAAATTAACTCAAAATGAATGAAAGACTCAAACATAAGACCTAAAATCATAAAACACCTAGAAGAAAAGGTAAGCAGTAAGCTCCTTGAGAGCAGTCTTGGCTATATTTTGAATCTGACACCAAAAGCTAAAGCAACAAAAGCAAAAATAAACAAGTGGGACTAAGTCAAACTAAAAAACTTCTGCACAGCAAAAGAAACCATCAACAAAATGAAAAGGCAACCTACTGAATGGGGAAAATATTTGTAAATCATATATCTGATAAGGGGTCAATATGCAAATATATAAAGAACTCATACAACTCAATAGTAAAATAACAAAAACAAACAATCTGATTTAAAAATGGGCAGAAGATCTGAATACGTATTTTTTCCAAAGAAAACGTACAGGTGGCCAATGGGAACATGAAAAAGTGGTCAATATCACTAATGATCAGGGAAATGCAAATCAAAACCACAATGAGATATCACCTTGCTCCTGTCAGAATGGCCATAATCAAAAAGACAAGAAATAATTGTTGGCAAGGATGTGGAGAAAAGGGAGCCCTAGTACACTGTTGGTGGAAATGTAAATTGGTGCAGCCACCATGGGAAACAGTCTGGAGTTTCCTTTAAAAAATTAAAAATAGAACTACCATATGATCCAGCAGAACCACTTCTGGTTATTTATCTGAAGAAAAAGAATACAATAGCTCAAAAAAGATATATATGCACCCTTCATGTTTGTTGCAACATTACTTACAATAGCCAAGATATGGATGGAAACAGCCTAAGTATCCATCAACAGATGAACAGATAAAGAAGTCATGTATAATGGAGTATTATTCAGCCATATAAAAGAAGGAAATCTTGCCATTTGTGACAACATGGATGGACTGTGGGGGCATCATGCAGTGAAATAAGTCAGACAAAGACAAATATCATATGATCTCATTTATATGTATAATCTTTAAAAAAACTGAACACTTAGATACAGAGAACAGATTGGTGATTGCTAGAGGAAGAGGGTGGGCCATGGGGGAAGTAGGTAAAGGAGGTCAAAGTGTACAAACTTCCAGTTATAAAATAAAATATGTCATGGGGATGTAATGTACAGCATGGTGACTATAGTTAATAATACTGTACTGCATATCTGGAAGTTGCTAAGAGAGTAGATCTTGAAAGTGCTCATCATAAGAAAAAAAATATTTGTAATTTTGTATGGCGACGGAGGTTAACTAGACTAGTTGTAGTGATCATTTCACAATGTATACAAATATGGAGTCATTATGTTGTACACCTGAGGTATAATGTCAATTATACCTCAATGAAAATAATAATAATAATAACAAATAAAAAGCTAACTAGTGATAAAAAACAAATAAAAAAACCTTTTCATACCCTCTCGGTGGAGGTATGAAATAAACAGTTTCCACACCCAAATTAAATTTGGGGGGAGGGAAGGGTCCATCCCACCTCTATGTGGTGGTCACAACAATCCTATTTTTTGAAATATGAAAGCATGTTATATATGATTATAATTAACTACTAATCTGAGCATAATCTATAGAGTATATTTTATAATCTAAATAAAAGCATCCATTAAAAGTATTAAGGTAACTAGGTTTTGGGGGTTTTTTTTTTATTTATTTGTTTTGGCTGCGTTGGGCCTTCGTTGTGGTGCACAGGCTTCTCATTGTGGTGGCTTCTCGAGTTGCGGTGCACGGGCCCAGTAGTTGTGGCTCGTGGGCTCTAGAGCGCAGGCTCAGTAGTTGTGGTGCACGGGCTTAGTTGTTCCACAGTATGTGGGATATTCCCGGACCAGCGCTCAAACCCGTGACCCCTGCATTGGCAGGAGGATTCTTAACCACTCCGCCACAAGGGAAGTCCGAGGTACAAGGTTTAAAAAGGTTTTAATGTGCTTCTGACAGAATGACTTGGACCTTTATCCTCACTACCTAAAGAACATTTTAAAAATACAAATATGTGACTGGAAAGGAAATAAAGTTAGAGAGACCACACGTAACCCCGACTACCACACGTAAACCTGAAAAGTGTTCCTTACAGCAGGTGCCTTGTCAAGGACACCGCTAGGCTAAAGAGAACACCCATTTCTTCATCTCTCCCCACGCCAGAATTTTCTTAGATCCTTTACATCTTTCCTTCCCCTCACTGTCAGAGATACTGGAAGGAAATATGCTGCCAAAGCAAAAATTACCTTTATTTCTATTTTACTTAAAATACTACCAACAAATATCATTATGTTAAATGATTTGAGTAAGTCAAAATGCAGTGGCAAATATTTTTAAATACATACATATGTTAAGGAAGCAAATACCTTGTGTGGCCTTTTCTTCTTTAATATTTTGGTTCCAAATAGAGGAAATGTTAAACCATCACTTTGGTATAGATTTTTACTATAAAACTTGGCCATTTTAGCTCCCCTTCTATTTTGTCTTTATGTTCTGGGCCACAGATTTTCAAGCCAAATAATAGAAAGTAAGGAACGTGAAGATCTGAGTAGAAATCCTAGCATCTGCGCCAGTTCCTTTTGCATCTGCCTGGCTCATCTAGCTCCACCTCCCAGAGTTCAGAAAAATGGACCGCTTCGCACTTAAAGGTCCAGTGACACTCTTAAGGGTTTTAATGTGCTGATGTTTACCCATAAAATGAAGATTGCTTTAAAATCAAGTTCATATTCTTTATCAATAATTTCAAGATCAGGGGGACTTCCCTGGCGGTCCAGTGGTTAAGACTTCACCTTCCAATGCAGGGGGTGCAGATTTGATCCTTGGTTGGGGAGCTAAGATCCCACATGTCTCATGGCCAAAAAAAACCTCAAAACATAAAACAGAAGCAATATTGTAACAAATCCAATAAAGACTTTTTAAAAAATGGTTCACATCAAAAAAAATCTTTAAAAAAAATGATTTCAAGATCAGAAAAATTAAATAGATATGGTTATGTAAACAGAAAACATGAAAGTAGATACAATCTGTAATTTGTGTACTGTCCTTTGTATATTGAGTCTAGTATCCTGAGATGTCAGTATTTTATCAGTTAAGGTCCTTTGGGTTGCAAAAAATGATGTGCACCAGCTTCAAACAACCCCAAAGCACAGATGAATTGGAAAGATCTGGGGTTGCCCCTGGAGCAAGCAGGAAGCAGGACCAGAAGGCTGCAGCAACAGGGCTCAGCTCCACTCACTCCACATTTACATCTGTAGTTTAAAGTTCCAGATACTTTAAAAAAAGAATCTTGTAGGCCAGGATCAGGGTTCATCCTTAGACAAATCAGCTCTGGCCTTGAGGCAGTCCTGTAGTACTGGCTCAGCTGCTGGCAGTTCCTAGAAAGGGAGGAATGATTCTGAGCAGGGCATCTACCCAAGAGGCACCTGCCTGCCATAGGCACTTTCATTAATTTCCTTAAATTCCTTCACATGATACGGATGAATGGTATTTCTCATGTCCAACAGCTGAATTTTCCCCAGGTTTAATCCTCAGGATTACAGAACTAAACATTATATTATAGAACTAAAGGCCTCTGATATGTATATGAAGCTACCCATAAATAAGCATAAGAAATGCAGGAAAGAGATTCCTTTTCACGCTATAACTTCCAAAAAGTGTTTTGCGATGTGTATGTAGTTTCATACTCACATCTCAGTAAAAAAGATTTCTTTTCCTGATATGATAAGCTGTGCCAGCACTTTATATTCATAATCTTTAATTATCACAACAACTCTACATATTGTATTGAATAGTGTTCCCCCAAAAAGTCATGTCCTCCTGGAACCTCAGAATATGACTTTATTTGGAAGTAGGATCTTTGCAGATGTAAGGATCAAGATGAGATTATACTGGAGTAGGGTGGGCCCTAAATCCAATGAGAGTGTCCTTACAAGGCACAGAGAAAAACACAATGAAGATACAGAAGAAGAAAAGATGAGGCAGAGATTGGAGGAATGGGTCTGCAAGCCAAGGAAGGCCAAAGATTGCCTGTGAGGGGGTCCAGGACATACTACTCCGAAATATGGCACGTGGGCATCAACTGAAGGAGTCTGAGCAAACAGCAGAAACAAGAAGGTCACGCTGACCTCCCCTGACCACCCTGCCCTTCTCTCCTGAAGCAACTCATAAAACTCTCACGTAAGAGATGCCTTTCCTATGCTCAAAGGGAAGGAACATCCTTATCTCCAAAGACAAGGGACACCAAGAATCTAAATAAGCAGGCTTTGCCAAGTTTCCCCCCGTTTATTGTACATACCTCATACTCCTTGCCCTATTATATCTTTCCACTTTTCATCAAACCTCGCATAAAAGTACACAAGCTTAACCTTTTCTTCAGGCCTTCATTTCCCTATGAATGCTCCTGTGTCACATAAAACTTATATTAAATACATGTGTATGCTTTCCTCCTGTGTATCTTTATCAGTTTAATTTTCAGACCCATCCAGAAACACTACGAGAGTTGAAGAAAGCTTTTCCTCCCCTCACCAGAACCCCAGAAGCTGGGAGAGAGCCGTGGGGTGGATTCTCTCTCAGAGCCTCCAGCAAGGAATCAACCCTACTTGATATTCTTCCTGACGCCTTGATTTCAGACTTCTATTCTCCTGAACTGGGAGAAAATGAATTCTGTTGTTTAAAGCCACTCAGTTTGTGGTATTTTGTTAAGACAGCCCTAGGAAATGAACACCCTCTACAAGATAGATATCACTAAGTAATTTGCCGAAAGTTACACAGCTACTATGTCAGTGACTAATAGTTACCTATACCAGTGTCCATTCTCTCCTTTTTCTTTGCCAACAGAGGAAAGCTTTGTTGAGGTTGACAACATGCCCATTTCCCAGCCCAGGGACGGTCCATGAGAGAAAAGCGGAAGTCACTGGAATGATTCTTTAGAGGAAACGGAATTCTTTCTCCTGCCAGAAATGCGGGTGTCCTGACTGGAGCTCCCAGAGGGGAGGGGGTTGGGGTTATGGTGGGGAGGGAAACCATACTCTAAGGAGGGCAAAGCAAATAGGTGGAGGGAGGTTGGGTCCCTGATGGCTGGGGAGCTGCCATATCAGCCCTGACTTCTTTTATCACAGGAATATACTGAAAATAAAACGATGACTTTTTATCTCACTGCTATCTGGGTGAAAACTAGTCCAAATTGCCACCACTATTGCCAAAATTAAGATTTGAAACTGAACATACTCTTAGACCACTTGCTTTCCTACAGGAGGTCTGGGAACAAGTCCTGGTTTTGTGCCTACTGCATACGACAATGCACATTGAATACGATACACATGAGTCATATGCTATTCTAGGCCCTGGGATACAGCAAAACAGACAAAAACCCCTGGGAGTTTATATGTTAAGGAAGGGTGACACATAACTTTTAAAACAATACGCCAATGTCGGGTATGATACTGATAAACGCTGTGAAACAAAATAACACAGTCAAGGTGGGTCAGGAAGAGAGTTTCACTTTCCATTAGGGTGGTTAGGGAAGCCCCCACTGGGAAGGTGAGTGACATCTGATCCAACACCTGGAAGAGGCAAAAGATGGAGATACATGGATGACCAGGGGAAGAGCTCGCTGGGCAAAAGAAACAGCAAGCCACAGGGTCATGACCCACCTCCCCCATCCAATCTGTAAAATGAGGCGACTGGACAAAACGATCTTAAACCTTCCTGAGAAATGTGCTGAGTATGTGGGAGCATATGAAATCAAAGGACCAGCAGGAAACTTGCTTGAAAATACTTCCTACCTGTAAGGAGGTCCCCAAGCAAATCTTCTAGGCAAGAATTTCTCTCAGTCCCATGGGAAGTTTATAGGTGTAATGTAAAAGAGAAGGGAGTGGCGAGAGATTGTTCTGAGGTCAAAGAGGCTTTGGAAACTGGTTTAAAATAGTTAAACAAGATTTAGTTACTTCAGGACTTCTCAGATCCTTTAATATGCCAACGTCAACACGATTATCTCAAAGTGAGTTGTAGTATCTACCTAATTTATTTGACCACAGAAGCCTTTTTTATGCAGAGCATCTGCGGAGACTATTCCTTAGAACACACTTTGGGAACTAGCGGCCTGCAAACTTTTTCTCTAAAGGACCAAATAGTAAATATTTTAGGCTCTGTGGGCCAAATGGTCTGTTGCAACTATTTGATTGTGCCATTTTGGCTAGAAAGCAGCCATAGACAACACGTAAATGGATGGGTGTGGCTGTGTTCTAATAAAACTTTGTTTATGGAGACTGGAATTTGGATTTAATGCAATTTTTACATGTCATGAAATGTTATTCTTCTTTTGACTTTTTAAAAAACTATTTTAGAATGTGAAAAGCATTCTTAACTCACTGGCCATACAAAAAACAGGCAGGGGACTGGATTTGACTGTACTTTGCCAACCCTTGCTTTAGTGAGATGTACTATTTTCGTAATTTTTCCTTAACTGGTACATTTTTTTTAAATGCATGCTAACAATGTACTACTTAAAGTCACAGTGCTGGTGTCTTGACCAAAAGAAAAAAAAGAAGTGGTTGCAAATCATATTCAGAAAATGTCTTTGAGGCAGAAGATTGTTCAGAAGATAAAACACAATTTTAGACATAGCCCCTTATAATTACCCTCAACAGAAAAATGGAGTTTAACTCTGCACTTATAATTCTCATTATACTTTTTTTTTTTTTTTTTTTTTTTTGTGCGGTACGCTGGCCTCTCACTGTTGTGGCCTCTTCCGTTGCGCAGCACAGGCTCCGGACGCGCAGGCTCAGTGGCCATGGCTCAGGGGCCCAGCCGCTCAGCGACATGTGGGATCTTCGTGGACCGGGGCACGAACCCGTGTCTCCTGCATCAGCAAGCAGATTCTCAACTACTGCGCCACCAGGGAAGCCCTCTCTTCTACTTTTAATTAAAGCCTGTGCTTAGCATAAGTGAGTCTCACTCTCACTGTGATGTAAATGACTTATAACAGCAAACAGCTTTAACTATTCTGTAAGGCGTATTTGCATTTTAACAGAAGGAATGAAGCTTTATATTAGGGAACGAGCAGGTGGGAAAAGCATTTCTTCCAGGAACCTCAGGTAAACTTCCACTCCTGAAATCACATCCCGTAGGAAGTCACCTCCTTCACCCATAAGGGAAGTCTTGTCACCAGGTGGAAACAGCTTGCCTGTAGTGGAATCATGCATGGTCCCAGGCAGAGGCTCCAGTCAAGGCTAGCCTCTACCCAGATCTAAGGCAGACTGGTGCAAATAGTATAGCCTCTACCCAGATCTGGGGTGGATTGGGGCAAATAGTATCCTCCAAGAAGAGTCACAAATAAGGACAGTGACTGTCCTTTGGATTGCAATTTGGAAACACCTGTAGGGGAGGAAGAAGAATTTTCCTCTACTTTTCAAAGCTCTTAGCCAAGACCTTCTGTAACAAAAGACAAATTAACAAGAGAAAAATAATGCAGAAGTTTATCAACATGTATACCTCATGTATACATGGGAGATAGCCAGGGAAAGTGAGTAACTTCCCTAGGTGGCCTAAGCCACCAGCTTAAATACCATCTTCAGCTAAAGACAAAAGAAAGAAAGGTGTAGCCAATATTTTATAATGACTATAAATGGAGTATAACCTTTAAAAACTGTGAACCACTATGTTGTACACCTGTAACATATAATATTGTACATCAATTATACTTCAATTAAAATAATAACAATACTTTTAAAAGACAACATGATATTGGGGGAAAAGAAGAAAGGTGTGTGGGAGGGGGAGTTATGGGGAGGTTACCAGGAAAAGGGTTTGTTATATAGATTTAAGTTGGTGTCTTCTCCACTGATGAGATTCTCTTTTGATTTAGTCACACTTTTCTTCCTGGTGCAAAGAGGGAGACCACTTACAAATGGAAATTTCCTTTATAAATGTAAATGTCCCTTACCAAAGGGTAATTTCTACTGTTTTAAGAGCTTCTCCTGTATCTGCTGTTTCTCAAATAATCAGTTCAATATAATCCCTATGCCAAAGAAGCATATCTTGGGGTGGCATATTCTGCTCCGTTTCACACCAATACACTGAAGTCTATCTTAGAAAAAAAGTGTCTTACTGGAATGCTTACGGGAGAGATTTCAAACCCAAGGACTTCCTGCTGAGATTTTAAGCCCCATCACCTAAAGGGAAAGGCTTGAGATACTTGGCTAGCAAATGACAATTCATGTGGACTATCAACTTTTATAGTACCAATATTTACTTTGCCTTTTATGAAGTACATAAAATATACAAATGAGTATTCAACCTACCGAGAAGAGGCAGCTCTGCACACTGTCATTGGCTTTGGATCATTGCTTAAATTGAACAACATAATAATTTGGAACACAGACACTCTCAGACTCACCAGAGAACATAAAATTCTTATCGAAGGACAGCGTAACCCAATTGCAAATGTAATGGAGGACATGCATTGCATTGCATTTCTCTTTCCCATTACGTTCATTTGCTCTCCACTAGGGGATGTGATTTTGATAACTCTCTGCTCTTTATGTTGACGGTTTGCAGGGAACTGAGTGAGAGTAAGAGCTGAAAAAGAAACAAGACCTTCGCTTTCTCACATTACATTATACTTTCCAACCGTTTGAAGTTAGTGTAACCCTTCTCTAAGTACTTGGCAAACTTTAAACCGTACATCTGTGAAGCTGTATGGTTTTTTTTTCCTTTCACATTACCTTTCACCTACTTTAAAATAAACCACTCATTGTTCAAGAGGGAAAACTCAAATTTGTTTTTCCAAAGTAATGTATAATGGAGTAAAACATTGCTGGAAGGTTTGCAGTTAACTAATTTACTGTGCAAAAAAATCTCAAAGGGAAAGTAAGTTAATGAGGGAATCATTTTTCGACCTTCAATATTTAGGCCTCTGTTTGCTTTTTTTAATTAACAAAATGTAAACTCTTTTTTGAATTAGAAAAGCATATGAACCAGATTTTCTAAATGTTTAAACTATACAGAAACATATACAGTTAAAGGGAAAAAGTAATACCTGCTTTCTTGTGTATCATGATTTCTTTTAGTATTAAAATAATAGAAGCAAATGTATAGAGATAAGAAGTTTGTTTGCAAATTGGATTAGATTTAACTTTTAGTTTTGCCTATATTTTTCCAGACTTTATCACTAAGAGATAACAAAAAACTATGTTAAAAATCATTATAGAAATACATATATATATATATATATATATATATATCGAAGGCCTACAAAGTGCCCACCTGGTTCCAGCTTCTAGAAGGGATACGAAGATGAATAACCACATAGCCTTAACTCTGTAATAGACAGTCATATCTAATAAAATGGAAACTTTGTACTTTGGCTGCTAAGGCCTTTCCTGATCTGACTTTGCCTGGTTTCCGTTGCTCTCTTACATGCCTTGCCCTGGAACCATATGAAACTCTACAGTTCTCCAAACACTCTAACCTTTCCCATGCTTTTATGCCTTTGCAAACACTCATCTCTCTACTTGTAATGCCCTTTCCGCCTTGAAGCACTTCATGAAGTTCTAGTCATCCTTCAAGTATCAACTCAAATATCACCTCCTCTTTAATTACTTCCAGGCCCCCGGGGAAGGAAAATTTGGTTATTCCTTTGTCCTTGAATCCACAGCACCCTCAGCACACTTGGGTAAAGTGAATGTTTTGTGTTTATTGATTTCTGTCTCTGTCTAGAGCAAGCTTCTGAAGAATGAGGAGTGGGAATTTGTCATCTTCACTTTCCCACTGACTGTCCGTCGTGAGTGATGCGTGGTGCGCAATAATAAAAGTGGGTCGGAAGCACGGAGGAATGAGTGGCTTTCTCTTTCTGGATGTTGGGGAACACTCCTCGGAGGAGCTGACGTTGGGCTTTGACCAGAAATGTCTCAGGAGGGCTTCCCTGCTGGCGCAGTGGTTGAGAGTTCGCCTGCCGATGCAGGGGACACGGGTAGGTGCCCCGGTCCGGGAGGATCCCACATGCCGCGGAGCGGCTGGGCCCGTGGGCCATGGCCGCT
>NC_041229.1:31194350-31205968 GCF_002837175.3 Physeter macrocephalus
CTCCGCAATGGGAGAGGCCACAACAGTGAGAGGCCAGCGTACCGCAAAAAAAAAAAAAGAAAAAAAGAAATGTCTTAGGAATTCCAAGTAAAGGAAAGAGCACGAGTAGAAGCACGTGACTTGGTGCGGAAGCAGATGAGGCTTTTCATCGGGGCTTGAGCCAAGACTGAAAGACCCGACGTGCCATGCTCTAGGGTTTGGCCGCAGTGGCGGGCACGTGGAACAGGAGATGGAGAACCGCTGGGACACAGTTCTCATAGTCTGGGCAGCGACAGACCACAGCCTAGATTGAGATCATAGCAATGAGGATGGAAGAAAAACCATTAAGATTACAGAAAGATTTAGAGGATAGAATTGAACCTTGATTTGATATGGGGTCCTGGGGTAGAGGTAGGGTTTTAAGCACCAAGTCATAAAATGAGGGAGATCACTGGCCATGGCTGTGTGCAGAGCAGATGGGATTAGGGGTGTAGGCGGTGGGGGGGGAGGGGGAATAGAACAGAACTACTGCCCGCCCAATCTCAGCTACATTGCGGGTTCGGAAGACTTGGGGGAACGGCCCCTTGAGTCAACTTTTACTTATTACACTGCTTCCATGGGAAAAGTGATCTGAGTCCTAAACTGACTTTCAAACACAGCTTTGGAACACAGTCCATGTGTAGCTCGGGACTGGCTGTTCTGAGGGATGTGGTAGGGGGGCCAGGGCTTGAAGCCACTCGAGTGCCAGTCTGAGTTAACTTCACAATAAGGATAAACAAGCACTATTGTGTATCTGGAGAAATTGCCACTTGGCTGCATCAAATAAAATTTGTACTTTTCCACTTCTATTAAGTGATTGCTACCAATTTGCTAGTTAATAGGAACAGAGATCAACTTTCACAGTGCTTTCTTTGCCTGCCAATAAGTCCAGAAGCTATCCATTTCTAGTAAATGATGAAAAGTATAGGATGACAGGAAATCACAGCATTTGTACTGTGAAAACAAATAAATGATGATATGGAAAATGAAAATCAGGTGTAAACAGGTAAAAATAGAAGTAACAATCTGAAGGAAATGCCTTCCATCCCCTTTAGGTTAAAAAAAAAAAAGATATGTGTCATCACTGCACAAAACAGTTTCAGAAGAAGGAACTATAATTATATACAATGTTTATAGTTAAACCCTTCAGTGTTCTCTAGAAAATAGATCTTGGCTTAATTGTATGGTAATTTATACTTAGCGGGCTTTACTGAAAAAGGAACAGGTTCCTCTACATTTATCCACCCTCCGGGAATGCTGGAAATGGGCACGTGCTCTGGATGGAAATAATGACGACTGGGTTCCACAAGATGATTGCCAGAATCCAGAGCTTCTCCTGACTCTTTCAGCCCTTTATTGTCAAAGCTTATCTTTTAAGGCAAGCAGGAGCTAGAATGAGTACGGGGCTGGTTGGTTTTGCTCATCAGCTACAGAGCTTAGAGCCAGGAAATACCAGAAAGGCAACATCCAGAAACTGAGGTTTAGAACTAAGCAGTCCAAATGAAGTTTTAACCAAAAGGCTAAAATCGAGACTTGGAGAGAAAGCCAAGCACAAGGGGCAGAAGCAGATCCCAGAACATTGGAAGTCAAGTCAGGCCCATTCTGGGCTTTCAGTCAGGGTGCTGGGCAAGTTCAGACGGATGCCATAACGGCCCCATGGTAGACCAGGGCCTTGGAGGAGGCAGCAACTGAAGAAAGTCCAGGAGAGAGAAGTTGCCTTATGATGGGAACTGGGTGGGGAAAGGGGTTTGCAGATAGCAACTGACTGCTGGAGTGAGTGAGGCTTCATCATCCTGAAGACACAGAGTTGTCAGTCTCTGGGCATTAAGTTAGAGAAACCATATTTAAAGAGAGCCAAACGCAAGGCATAGCAGAGCTCAGCTCAAAAGGCAACATTTATTAATTTAGAAACATTTTTTGAGTATTTATTGTGCTCTAGTCTCTGGACAAAACCTTGGAAATGCAAATAGGAATCCAAAGGGGCACAAGTGTGCCACCTTGTTCTCTATTCATGAATGAAGGACTTATTCCCCAGCTCTGGAAGTGCTCTTAGCAGAAAGCCCTCAGCTTTCAGGCCCGTAAAGGGACTGCCTGAACAAAGAAGGCCACACCTCATTCCCAGAGGAGCCCACACTGCATGGCTGATCAAAGTGGGGCCCAGCACCCTCACCCTAACTCAGGACAATTCAGAAGAGTCATTCCACCTTCAGGGCTGCCCATAGGTTTGACTGAGGACTCCACTGAAACTGCATTGCTCTTCAACCTCTTCCTCTGCCCAAACCTTCTTCCTGTCCTGTCCTTCTCTTGTCTTCTATAGGAATTGATGCCCAGTTTACCAGTGAACTTACTGTATACCAATCTCCATCTCAGAGTCTGCATCCTGGGGAACCCAACTCAAAAAAGTTGGTACCAGAAGTACCCACAAACCTGGGATGGGATTTCGGAGCTGGATCACCCATCACCCACTTGGAAATGAGGACCCCATCACTGGTGGCGATGGAGCACAGGTAGCCCCAGAACAGATCACAGTGCTATTATTAAAACTGGCACCAATAATAAAGTGGAATGGTATTTTGTCGGTGGATATGCACTAGTACTAGGTGTAATGTATCAGGTGTTTGAGAAATATGGAGGGAAATAGTAACTTACGGGCAGCTCTTGTTAGGCTGGAGTGATGCTTTGGAAAAAGAAAACAAGAGACCAAGAGTGGCTGAAAGCTTACTGTGAAAGCCATATGGCCTCCTTGGTAGTACATAAAGAGGCTCTCATTGTCTGCAGTAGGAACACAGAGAAAGCCAAGACCAGACCCAGGATTTAATCATGAAAAGAACTGAGCTCCAAAAGAGGCAGGTCTGCTATGCCGAGATCAGGGCTCTGGTTGGGAAAGGATAGAACTCTCATATGGGATAGGATTCATCAGAGTTGATGGCTCCAAAATCCCCAGATTCCTCAAATCTGAGCCTGCAGAAAATACCCACCTATCCAATTAGGAGCTACACTCCCTACTTCCTTGAGGATAATGCACAGGTCTCCCCACTGAAGACAACTTGTGCTCTTCCCTTTCTCCCTTAACCCCTCCCCAAGATCTATACCCACCTAACCTCTGACTTCAAGGATAATAACTAGGTTAAGTCACAGGTTAAGATGGGGCCATGCTGATGAGGAAGAAAAGGAACTGTTACAAAGAAGCTGCAGGTCTTGGCCAGCATGTACTTGTAGGAGCCAGGAGACTAGGCTTGAGAATGAATTAAGGAGACTGAAACATAAAGATGGATTAAAAAAAAAAGTTTAGAGTTTTTCAGCTTGAATCAAAATATAGAGTTTAACACCCTGGAAAAGACCCCGGGAGGTGTTGCAGATATGCTACTAGGATGACTTCTAGATGCATGGAAAAAGAGTACCCCACACTGAGTGAGATTAACATGCTAAAAAGTGGAAGAAGAGATTAAAAGGCTCGGAGAAGTGGGTATGATGTGAGGATATACCAGGTAAGGCTGGAAAACCCATTGGAGCACTACGTTCCATAGAAAAGCCAAAGGATACATCATTTACCAAAGCACTGAGGGATGCACTGGAGAGAGGGGCTCTAGCATCACTAAAAAGGTCGACTGTGGCTCTTCTCTCTAGGCCAGGGCTGATGGTGGGAGATGTCATTGAATAATAGGGATCACTAACAGCCTTGGGAATGTTAGGACCCTGAAAAACAACAGAGGCCAGGTGGAAGTGCTTAGCTATTAAAAGGCAGGTGGATGCAATTATTGTCATGAGTGGTAAGATTGAAGGGGCAGCCAGGGAAGCCTCATCCACAAAGAATTATGGAGATAGTTAATAGAACGCAGCCTCCCTAGTGGAAAAATAGATGGGGGGCCAACGTGGGTACTATTCAGTCTGTATAATCAAAAGAAATCAAGGATGGAAATGTAAATATATGTCCACATAAAAACTTGCACACAAATGTCTATAGCAGTACTATTCAAATGTTCATCAACCAGTGAATGGATAAACAAAATGTGGTATATCCATACAATGGAATATTATTTGGCCATAGAAAAGAATGAGGCATTGATACATGCTACAACACAGATGAATGAACCTTGAAAACATGTTGTTCAGTGAGAGAAGCTGGTCACAAAAGGCCACATATTATATGATTTAGTTTACACGAAATGTCCAGAATAGGCAAATATATAGATATAGAAAGTAGATTAGTGATTGCTCAGGACCAGGGGAGTGGGGGGTGGAGTTAAGGTGGCGATCCCTAAAGGGCACAGCATTTCTTTTTGAGGTGAGGGAAATGCTCTAAAATTGCAGAGATGGTTGCACATATTTGTGAATACACTAAAAACCACTGAGTTGTACATTTTAAACAGGTAAATTGTATGCTATGTGGATTACATCTCAATAAAGCTATTTCAAAAGGAAAAAAAAGAAATAAAAGATGGATAAACAGGAGGCTGAAGATAGTTAGCTCAATAAAAAGTCACAATTCTTTGCCAAGTTTCTGAACCTGAACCAGTTTTCCAACTTAGAACCTAAAAAAAAGAGGGCAGATCCACAGGAGGAAGGGTCCTAAAATACCATGGAACATGAAGAGATTCCCCCAGTCCAAGAAACCAGTAGCTGCGCACCAGGGAGAGGGAATAACCAGATATTTCAAGAACCATTGGCCATTGGGTCTGATTTGAAACTGATACTCAGAGACCTGAAGCAGAGGGATCCCCTTGCAGAGGGAGGCATATGGGGATGAAGTAAGAAGTAAGTTCAACTCACAGTGGGTCCACTGGCTCTGCAGACCCAACCCCATGTCCATTTCCCTAGTCCCCAAATGTATCACTGGAATAGACACACTTGGCAAAAACCCATACTGGGTCCTCGTCCTGGGAGATAAGAACTATCTTAGTGGGGAAAGCCTAGTAGAAGCCCCTAAAACTGCCCTCCTTTCACTCCCAGCCAAGATTCTAAGTCAAAAACAGTATCTCATTCCTAGGAAAATGGCACAAATTAGTGAACACTCCATGTCAGATTGAGTTGAGTGCTATGGAGAATAAATCAAGGAAGGAGGTTGCAATTTAAAATATGGTAGTCTGGAAAGAACTCAAAGAAAAGACATTTGAGCAAAGACTTGGAGACTGTGAAAGCTTGGTGTGAAAGAAAGAACCTGACTCCAAGGTTTTTGGTTTGAGCATCTGGAAGAATGGCATTGTCATTTACTAAGATATAAAGGAGAGAGGATGGGGTTTGGGAAAGCAGCTAGATGTACAAGTCTGTAGTTCAAGAGTGAGTTCTGGGCTGGGGGTAGGAAGTTAGCAGATTTAAGTATATCCTGGCAGATGGGTTTTTAAGCTATGAGACTGAATGTTATCAACAAAAGATTAAGTGTACATCAGACCCTCAATCTTCTTTGGGATAAAAACAAGGAAATTGAGAAAGAGAAGCCAGTGAGGTAGGAGGAAAATCAGAAACCTTGCAATGTCTGGAAACAAGTAGAGAAAATCCTTCAAGGAGTTGGGTCTGATTAATTGTGTCAAACTATGCTTCTGAATCAATGAAGATGAGGACTGGGAACGGTCCTCTAGAGTTAGCACTGCAGAGGTCATTGGTAACCTTCACTAAAGCAGTTTTGGGGTCAAAAGCATGATTGGAATGGATTCAAGAAAGAATGGAAAGAGCAGGTTTAGTGACAATGAACACAGACAACTCTTTAAGTAGCTTTTCTTTAATGAGAAATGGATCTATAACCAGGGGAGAATGATTCAACAGAGTTTTTTATAGTGCCAGAAATAATATGTTTATGATGAGAATGGTCCAGTAAAGAGGAGGAAGTTGATGATGTAGAAGAGAAAGGGGAAGATTGATAGAGCAATACCCTTGCGTGGTTGAGAGGATGGGATCTAGTGTATAAGTGGAAATAATGGCCTTAGACTGGAGTGAGGGTAGTTCACACATAAAAATGCAGGGACAGGTAGAGCATATGGACACAAACTCAGGCATGCGTGTAGTTGCAACGGGAGAATGAAAATTCTCTTCTGATCGCTTCAATTTGTTTAGTGAAATAGGAAGAAAGGTTATCAGCTGAGTTTGTAAGCGCCTAGGTTTTATTCTCTGTTGGGATAGGGACCCACTGAAGTACTTTGAGCCGGGATATAATGTGATCAGACATAGATCTAGTGATTCATGACAAGGAAAGGTGGTGAGACAGGTGGAACAATCCAGACAAGGGATGATGAAGTGTCTTGATTCTGGCAGTGGAAAAGAAAAGATGTGGTGTAGAGACAGGAGATAAAGTTAACAGACATGGTTAGGTTTCCTAAAGTCTCTCCCCCTCTCCATCTCCTTGCCCTTCTTTACTTTTCTGTATAGCACTTACTGTTATCTGACAGTATAATCTATTCTTGTTTGTAGTTTGGCTGTGTCCCTCACCAGAATGAGATAGAATGTGAGTTGTGTTAGGGCAGAGACTTTGTCTTATTCACTGTTCTGGCCACTAGAAACAGTGACTGGCACTAATTGGAGCCTTAATCAATATAAGTGGAATGAGGGATTGGACGTGAGGGACAAGGTACAGGAAAGAGTTTAGGATAAGTTCAGAGTTCTGGTTTGGGTCGCAGGGAAAATGGTGATGTGGAAACACTTTGACAAATTCTGGAAGTCCATTAGACCTTGAAATTAGAAGTAACTAAACTTGGAGCAACAGAAACTCTGCAGCTTCAACGTATACAGCCAGCTTCTCTTTTTACTACTACATGCTCTTCCAGAGAACTTTCCATTCTGTTGCTTTCCTGTAACTACAGTACTATTGATACTTAGATGATAATACTAAGTAGCATCATCTAATCATAATGGCTAAGAAGAATGTGAACTATGTCTAGGCACTATTCTAATTAATTTACATGCATTAACTCATTTAATCATTTTTTAAAAGTGAGATAGGTATAATTTTTATTTTCTTACTTTGCAAATGAGAAAAATAGTGGCCCAGAGGTTGAATGGCAGAGACCTGATTCAAGCCCAGACAGTCTGGTTCTAGAACCCATGCTTTTAATCTCAATGCTGTCTTATTACCTCTTTAGATTGCTGCTGAATGACTCCCAAAACTCTATCTCTAAAGCAGATGTATTATGTTTGTTAACAAATTACCCCAAAAAGGTAGCCCACAATAATAAATATTTGTTATCTCATACAGTTTCTATGGATCAGGGATCTGAGTGTGGCTTGGCTGGGTGACCCCTGCCTCAGGGTCTCTCATGAAGTTGCAGTCAAGATGGTATCAGGGGCTACAGTCATCTTTGGCTTGATGGGGCTGGAGGACTGGCTGCTTAGGTGTCTCCCTCACATGCTGCGAGGTTGGTGCTGATTGCTGGCAGGTGGCCTCAGTCCCTTGCCATGTAGAGCTCTTCAAAAAGCTGCCTGTGTGTCCTCACAGCATGGCAGCTGGCTCTCCCCAAATTGAGTGATCCAAGAAGCAGCAAAGCAAAAGCCACAGTATCTTTTAACACCTGGCTTTGGAAGACACACACCACCATTTCTGCTATATCCTGTTGGTTACATAGGTCAGTGTGGGAAGGAACTACATAGGGCATGAATACTGGAGGTGAGAATTGTTGGGGCCCATCTAGGAGGCTGGCCACTGCAGCAGATGTTGTTCCAAGGTCAGTGCCTATCTGAATTTCCACAGGTAGAGCAGCCACATGTTCCACTATTTATCTATTTTTCAAACTTGTTTCTTCTTCTTCACTCACTAATCTACTTCCAGTCATCAAATCTAGGAATCTGTAAAACACCCTACCCTCAAACTTCTCTCTCTTCTTCCCTCCTAAATCTATTTCAAATCTCTTGCTAAGTTTTGTCAAGTCTATACTTTATAAGCGTCTTGTAATTTGAGTGACATTCTGAAATTCATATGTGCTATGGACTGAATTGTGTCCTCCCCCAAATTCATATGTTCAGACACTAACCACTGCAATGTGACTGTATTTGGAGATAGGAACCGCAAGGAAGTAATTCAGGTTAAATGAGGTTTTAAGGGTAGGGGCCTCATGCAATACGATTAGTAACTTTATAAGAGGCACCAGAGAGCATGCTCTTTCCACCATGTGAGGACACAGCAAAAAGAGCTATCTGCGAGCCAGGAACAGAGCTCTCACCAGAAACCGACCATGTTGGCATCCTGATCTCAGACTTCCAGCCTCCAGAACTGTGAGAAAATAAATTTCTGTTGTTTAAGCCACCTACTTCATGGCATTTTGTTATGGCAGCCTGAGCATACTAATACAATATGAAAACAGAAAAACCTAGTTTGTGATTGTTACTGTGATATTTTCATTCCTAGGTATGAGCAACTCTAGATATACCTCCTTCTAGGGCTATTCTGTGACACTTTCTCTGAAGTTCCTAGTAGGAAGGACTCTCCTCTGAGTGCATGTGGTTCTTTGTTAGTATTTCTCTTGTGGCATACCAAGTTATAATAGTTTTTTGTGTGTAGGTGAGTTATCCCTAAGTCATACTGTCTTTAAAGGAAAGGAATATTTTTAGTTTTAGTTTTATGCTTGATATTGCTATTGAAAGGAAGAAGCCATCAAAACAAAAAGCTTAATTTATGGCTTGTTAAGCAAGAGAGCTGTGCAGTGTCTCTCTAAACAAAGCAGAAAGCTAGAGTTAATCTTTTTTTCTTTTTTTTTTTTGCTTTATTGAGGTCTGATTGACAAGTAAAAATTACATATATTTAAGGTGTACAGGGACTTCCCTGGCGGCGCAGTGGTTTAGAATCCTCCTGCCAATGCAGGGGACACGGGTTCGATCCCTGGTCTGGGAAGATCCCACATGCCACGGAGCAACTAAACCCGTGTGCCACAACTACTGAGTCTGCTCTCTAGAGCCTGTGAGCCACAACTACTGAGCCCGTGTGCCACAGCTACTGAAGCTCACACACCTAGAGCCCGTGCTCCACAACAAGAGAAGCCACCACAATGAGAAGCCCGCGCACCACAATGAAGAGTGGCCCCCGCTTGCCGCAACTAGAGAAAGCCCGTGCGCAGCAACGAAGACCCAACGCAGCCAAAAATAAACAAACAAACAAATAAATTTATTTTTTAAAAAAAGGTGTACAGCTTGATGTTTTGATATACAGATACATTGTGAAAGCATCACCACAATCAAGTAAGTAATATAACCTTCATCTCACATAATTATCATTTCAAAATTTTTTAGAGTTAATCTTATATAAAGTTTTGGAAAGCGTGAACTTCAGGGACTGGCAGACTTTCAGATGTGGAGTATACGGATTGGCTGACCTTTAGCTGTGAAAGTGTGATTGCTGGAGGGAGCCTAGACTTGACTGCTGGCTTTCAGAAGTGTGGATTTGACACTGTCTTTGGTTAATCAGAGTAAGTTTAAAACTGATCTGCCAACAACTTGTACTACGACTGAAGAATAACTGGGTCTTTCCTTGAAGCCTTTATTCTCAGTACCTAATATGGTGTCTTATTCAGTTAGTATTTGTTGAGTGAATTAATGAAATTATTTTTTTCTTCCACTCATTTTAAGTCTACAAGAAACAATATGCTCTAAAAGTTCATAAAAACAATATCTTAAAAAGACAAAAACAAAAAGTTTAAAGCCACATGAATGCCCAATAATAAAGTAAGAAAACTATGCTTCATTCAGCCACTAGACTGTTGTGTACCCTCTGAAACGGATGGTTATCAAGACCAAATCACAACATGTAAACATATTTTTGATATAAGAGTAAGTGAGAAAATGATACAAAAATACATAATAAAGCAAAAACCATACAAATTAAAAAAAATAAGATAACACACCAGAATGATAATATTGATTGTGGTTTACGGATGTGAAGTTATTAGGTGATTTTTTTTCTTTTTCCTATTCTCTAAGTGTTCTTGTGTCAATATTACTATTTATAATTATTTTTAAACATTTTAAAGCTATACTCACGATTTTCTCCTTACCTGTGGCACTTAAACACAGAACAGTAGGGTTGGAAAGGACTTTACACTTCCGCTAACTGTACTAACAAAGCTGGTTTCATCACTACCATGCAGGATACCTCCTCAAGTCACTGATACAGGACAGGAGAAAACAGATCTAGACAGAAAAGAAAGATGAAAGAAAAAATGTGCCTGGAATAAATTGAGCTTCCCCTGAGTATGCTACGGAAGACAAAACATAAACATTTGTCGTTTAGTGCAAATCTTAAATTCCCCATCTACTCAAACTTGATATTTTTCTCACTGTCTCTCTTCATGCTCCCTTTCACCTCACTGGCACTCAGACCTGAACTGGTTACCAAACCAGTACTGATGCAGGCTGGGCAAATTAAGAATGTCCTCCACTCACTCTCTTCTACACCCCAGACTTGGAAAGACTTAGTCAGACCTATTACTCTATAGGCCAGTCACAGCTGAGTGACCATATTATCATCTGAGTTTCTTGTCTTACCCTCCCCCTTCTCCATGGCTTGGATCCTATGTCTTGACCAAGCCCTGGAAGCCCTCTCTCCTCCCTAAGCCCATGGTGTCCAACACTGAGTATGACTGGGGGCCAGAGGGACACCTCGACTTTTAGGTATGATTATAGCCACTATCTGAGGTGCTAATCAGAAGCAAGTATATGAAATTTTATTTAACGTAGGAAAAACCACTACTTTAAAAGTGCCAGATTAGCAGGCAAGATGGCGGAAGAGTAAGACGCGGAGATCACCTTCCTCCTCACAGATACATCAGAAATACAGCTACACGTGGAACTTCTCCTATAGAACACCCACCGAACGCTGGCAAAAGACCTCAGACCTCACAAAAGGCAAGAAACCCCCCACGCACCTGGGTAGGCAAAAGAAAAAAGAATAAACAGAGACAAAGAATAGGGACGGGACCTGCACCAGTGGGAGGGAGCCGTGAAGGAAGAAAGGTTCCCACACACTAGAAGCCCCTTCACGGGCGGAGACTGTGGGTGGCGGAGGGGGAAGCTCCGGAGCCTCGGAGGAGAGCGCAGCAGCGGGGTGCGGAGGGCAAAGCGGAGAGATTCCCGCACAGAGGATCGGTGCCGACCAGCACTCACCAGCCCGAGAGGCTTGTCGGCTCACCCGCCGGGGCGGGCGGGGGCTGGGAGCTGAGCCTCGGGCTTCAGTCGGATCCCAGGGAAAGGTCTGGAGTTGGCAGAGTGAAAACAGCCTGAAGGGGCTAGGGCGCCACGGCTAGCCGGGAGGGAGTCCAGGAGAAGTCTGGAGCTGCCGAAGAGGCAAGAGACCTTTTCTTCCCTCTTTGCTTCCTAGTGCGCTAGGAAGGGGTTTAAGCGCGCCGCTTAAAGGAGCTCCAGAAACGGGCGCGAGCCGCGGCTGTCGGCGCGGACAGCAGAGACAGGTGTGGGATGCTCGGGTTGCTGCTGCCGCCACCAAGAGACCTGTGTGCGAGCACAGGTCACTCTCCACACCGCCCCTCCCAGGAGCTCGTGCAGCCCGCCACTGCCGGGGCCCCGGGATCCAGGGACAGCTCCCCCGGGAGAACGCGTGGCGCGCCTCGGGCCGGTGCAGCGTCACGCCGGCCCCTGCCGCCGCAGGCTCGCCCCGCATCCGTGCCCCTCCC
>NC_041229.1:31206208-31206715 GCF_002837175.3 Physeter macrocephalus
GCCGGCCCTTGCCGCTGCAGGCTCTCCCCGCATCCGTGCCCCTCCCTCCCCCCGGCCTGTGCCAGAGCCCCCGAATCAGCTGCTCCTTTAACCCCGTCCTGTCTGAGCGAAGGGCAGACGCCCTCGGACGACCTACACGCAGAGGCGGGGCCAAGTCCAAAGCTGAACCCCAGGAGCTGTGCGAACAAAGAGGAGAGGGGGAAGTTTTTCCCAGCAGCCTCTGAAGCAGCGGATTAAAGCTCCACAATCAACTTGAGGTGCCCTGCATCTGTGGAAAACCTGAATAGACAGCGAAATATCCCAAGTTGAAGAGGTGGACTTTGGGAGCAAGATATACTATTATTTTACCCTTTTTTCTTTTTGTGAGTGTGTATGTGTGTGCTGCGGTGTGAGATTGTCTGTATAGCTTTGTTTCCACCATTTGTCCTAGGGTTAGACCGACCCGTTTTTTGTTTTTCTAATAGAAATTTTTCTTCTTAATAATTATTTTTTTATTTTTTTATTTTT
>NC_041229.1:31211063-31220484 GCF_002837175.3 Physeter macrocephalus
TGTAAATTAGATAGCTAGTGGGAAGCTGCCGCATAGCACAGGGAGATCACCTCTGTGCTTTGTGACCATGAGAGGGGTGGGATAGGGAGGGTGAGAGGGAGGGAGACACAAGAGGGAAGAGATATGGGAACATATGTATATGTATAACTGATTCACTTTGTTGTAAAGGAGAAACTAACACACTATTGTAAAACAGTTATACTCCAATAAAGATGTTAAAAAAAAAAAGTGCCAATTAGTAGGCAAAATATATTTTAAAAATGAAGACCATAAGGGAGGCATTAGGAAATGGATCCCTTTGGTGGAAAAGAATTTAGAATATACTGATGTTCAACACAGAATGCAAGACATCTCAAATCCTTTTGGAAACAAAGTGGAAAATTAATAAATACAGGAGACATTGGCATCCAAAAACGGCCATCTAAAATGGACTCATGTCATAGAAAAAAAAAGTTTGATTGCATTTTATTTTGAAAAACATAATGAAATTATAAAAGTAAATATATTTTATCTTAGTTTATAATTCCAAAATTCAAGAATTCACTACTTTATTGCATCACTTTCTGATATCCTTCATAATCATGTTTGACTTTTACAGGATGATCATTTTTATAAGAATGTGAATGGGCTTCACCAATTTTCCCCAGAGAGCTCTATTAAATCTTTGGCTAATTAATTCTCTTTTGAAGCACTTACCTTGTTGATTTTTTCCTTCAGTTTTTAGGTACTCTGACCTGGCTAAATTTGTTGGTCAAAGACTTTGCCATCTCCAACATTACTTTCATCAACTTTATGTAATCCTGTATATTTGGCAAGATTGGCGGTTTCACTTAGAAATCAATTTGCAGTAGCAAAGACTGGTTAACAGACAAAGACGTGGACCCGGAGGAGTGTTTGAGAAGAGTTCATTAGATTATAATTTCATGCTATGCCTTTAAACGCAGGGATTTGACATTGACTGCTCTGAAGACCCAGACCCTCCTAGGGCCAGAAGGAAACTTCCACCACTTAGTCAAACTCTCATAACTAAACCTCAGAGAATGGAAGAAATAATCCCAGATCGCAGAACAAATTAGGAGCAGCTCAAAGCTAAATTCCAGATCTGCATTGTGTCCCATATAATCAACTGGAAAAAAAAAGAGTTGATGTTGACAAGACTCACTCTCTCACAACTCCCCCACTTGGAGGATCTCTCAGGAGAAGCCAAATAACTCCTCCCCAGACCCACTCAGTGACCCTCCCCATGCAAGGCTAGGGCTAGGCAGAGAACACCTGAAGCTTGCACAGAGCAATCTGACATTAAATCACTGTTCAGTGGGTTTAAACAAGGACAGCAGCATGGTTATTAGCTAATCCTGCAAACTGCCATTTCAAAAGCAATGTTCAGGGGCGAATCATGGAAATAAAAACATAACCAACTCACATATCACCTAACAGGAAACAAAGAGAGCGGAATAACCCCTCTAAATTGTTCAGGGCTTCTAATCCGCCAAGCCAGCCTGCAAGCCTGAGCCTGAAGCCTCCACCCTGCCCAACTCCACCTTATTTGGCTTGGTCTCCAGAACATCTTTAGGGAGGAGTTGGTCTTATGCAAGCCTGATAACACTTCTCTCTGCCTCGTAGCTTCTTGATCCCAGCATCCAGGCACCTGGAGGTGAGGGAGAAAGCAAGTTTACTAAGAGGGAGTTGAGTAATGAAGATACAAAAGTTTAAATTTTTTTTTCCAACGGAGCAATAAAATTTTCCTTGGAACCAAGCCTGATTAGTAGAGGGGATATTAAAACCCAACTCTATCCCACTTGTAGAGGAAGAACAAATCCTTCTAGTTGTTTCTGAGAACTCAGGATTACCTGACATGAAAAATTCCAAATAGTTTTTTTTAGACTCCAGAAGAATTCTTCATTTGACCCTCAAATGATGTTGCTAATGGTGAGGAACTTGGAAGTAAAAGTGTACCTTGCATCTATGTGATCTCTACTCAGAGGAATTTTTCTAAAATCCAAGTCTTTCAATGGTTTCCCTTTGCTTGAAGATAAAAATCTACAATCACTAAAGTTTTATAATTTGGGAGTTCTTCCATGGTCCGGCCCTGCAATTTCACCTTTCCAGTCGGCTTCCCTCTGTCCTTGCTTTCATCCCATCTCCGATCTCTCTAACTGCAGCCTCTTCTCCCTCCTCAGCCCTTTCTGCCCGGCCAGCGCCTTCTGATATTTTTTCCCCTGTCGGAAGGCTCCCCTGACACCTTGAAACTTGCTTAGGGGCCTCTCCCGGGTGCTCCCGGAGCGCCCAGCAACCTGCCATTACTGCACTCCCCACTACCCATTCACTTGTCTTTCTTCTCCACGGACCAACACGTTTCTTGAGGGTTATTTTACATTACATCTCCAGTGCCTGAAAACAGCCCCTCGGGAACTACTGAATGTGGAAAGAGAAGAGTACCTACCAGTGCTAGGCACGTAGGTAATTTAGACACATCTTTCTTTTAATCCTCAAACAACTCTAAAATGTAAGGATCATTAACCCCATTTTGTGGATGAGGAAATTTGTCTCGAGACTTGTCACTTGAGCGAGGTATCCGTCCGGTAGGAGCACAGAGTCCGTTGTCTGGGGCTACAACACTCGCTTCCCAAGAGGAATGGCGCGGTCGCCTGACTGCCTGCGGCGCTGGTGGCACCACCCAGGCCCCCCAGACCCCGCCCCAGGTGCACCTGGGTATTAGTGCGTGGGCCTGCCCACCGCTGCCTAGGGTCCCGCCCCCGCCCGGATGCCCCGCCCACCCTGTGCCTGGCGGTGGACGGAGCGGTGGGGTGCGCAGGACCTGCAGGGCTGCGGTCTGCGGAAATGCGGTGGAAAACGGCGGCACTGCAGTGCCCTAAGGTGCCCTTAAGGGCGTGGCAGGTGAGAATGGTGTTCACCGAAAAGAAGTCGCTCGCAAATCTGAGACCCCGGTTCCCCTCAGCCTCACCCAGGCGGAGACACGTGGGGCCCGCAGAAAGCCGTCAGGCCGCCGTGCTGGAAGCTCCTCCAGTTCGCCTCTAGCTTAAGTCCGAGGGTGGTTATAAACCCCAAATGTCACGACAAGTTTGTTTTTTCGACAATATTCCAGCTCCGCCAGGCTGTAAACAATGACTTTGCCTTAGAAGCGGCAGTTGAATAGGAAGAGCTTGCGAGAGCTGTTTGAGTTGAACTGCCAAGTCCGAGCGTTTGAAGCTCCTCAGAAGTCTGCTTGAATCGCAGCCCAAACTGTATCTTTTCCACAAGGGCTGGACACGTTTCAGGAATCTGGTGCTTCCTTGGAGAATGTTTTCCTCTCCCTGAACTGGAAGCTGCTCTCCACGCTCTACCCCTCTTTGCCCATCAGTTGAAACTTTTCCCATCAGTTGAAAGTGACCTTGTCCGTCTGACGCAGAGCCCACCCTGCGTGGAGCAAGCCCACAGTGGGGCAATAGCCAAAGCCACACACACTGCCCCTTCTGATCCCAAATCAATGTCTCACCAGGACATTCGCCGGGCATTTCGGAACCTGAGGACTTGGTTCTGTGTCTACTCTGCATTTGCCTTCTTGGGCACCTACTATTAGGTCTGGTGCCCCCCTCTGTGTCCCCAGAGCACCCTGTACATTTCTACCTCAGGCAGAGAACTCACATTTTAAATTTACCCATTTATTGATCTGTCTCCCTCACTAGGCTAGGAAACCTTAGGCCAGAGACATTCTGCTGTTCCTGTGTCGGCACAGTCCCTGGCACTTAGAAGCCTGGTTGTGGAATGAATAAGTTCCTTTAGTAGTCAGGAAGGAAAGCCTCCCAATCACGTGGATTATCTCCTTGGCCTATGGAGGACAGTGGAGAACAGGTCAGACCGGAAGATGAATCCAGATAAAGGATGAGGCATTGGAAACAAGAGGACAACACTTTCTTAATTTGATCTTTTATACACTGAAGTCACTCAGGCTAGATTTTGAGCCAAAAAAACTGCAAATTACTGCATTTTACATCTACCATTCTTTCCTCCCCACCTTTAACCCACACTTATGTAGATATAAATTACTTTGGGAATTCTGGAACCGTTAAATTATTTCTATTCAATTAAGAGATTTTCATCTTTAGCAGCCCCCTCCTTCTCCACATATTTCCATGCAGAATCAGTATTGAGTACTACAGGGATATTAATATTGGACGGTGGAGTTTTGATGACCATAGAGGCCTAAGTATGAGTTTTCATTTTTCAAAGGAAGGAATTCATGTTTAACCTCATCTCTGACGTTCATTCAGTTATAGATGATTTTTAAATTTTCACTTAAATATTCAAATAATATTGCCTTTTCTTGGGAGGTTGCATGCCTATTTTACAATGCTGTTATTTCTCAAAACATTTTTGGACATATTTTAGGCCATAAGAAAAGTAGATTTGCTTCTCAAATACCCCAGAACACCTCAAATACCCCAGAATTCTGAAGGCAAGATGAGCGGGCACGGTAAATGCAGGGTTAAGAGTTGCCGCTCCCCCTCCAAATTTCTTAAATTCACAATTAGTATTCTTTCAACATGAGAAGACTGAATATCTTAGTTTTCTGAAACAAAAGGAACATGATTTATTGACCTTATTTAACCAGAGGAAACACATGGTGTCATTTAACACTAACTCCAAATTTGGATCAGATTTTGAGAGTGAGCAATGCCTCTGATTGAACTAAGCATCTCCTGGCGGAAAGAAGTCATGCAAAGCTCGGTTTGCTCAACCGAGAGCAAAGCAGGCCAAAGTTTAAAATTATATTCCCTGGGTTTCTACAGGTTATTAAAATATTTGGCTAAATGGTCGAATACACTTAACTGAAAGTCACAGTATTTTCAGATACAACATTTGGAATTGAACTAATTGTTCTTCATCTGCTTCTCACATGGATAGTGTGGCCCTCTCAGAGATTGCCTTGGCCGTGGGCTATGGACTTTGCAAAATCATAGACTAATGGAACACAATTTCTGGAAGGATTGATTTTGCGAAAAGGTCTTTAACTTAAAATATTTTATATTAAAAGACCACAGTATGAATAGAATGCAAAATTTATACAAATTTTTAGGATAAAACAGGGCATTTTAAAGAAAATTTTGCTGCAGTGCTGGCATCATCTCTCCAATTGCCAAAGATATGTGTTCACTTTCCTTTTCCTTGAGATTGTTTGGGAGAAGTTCAAGATGCTCTAACCTAATAGGTTGATCTCAGTCGGAGCTCACTAAATGACCTCGAGAAAAGCTAGCTAGCCTTGACATTTTCCTATGTTTGGGTCATTATCATTCTCTCTTTTTCCATCTCCTATGTATGCTAACAACAAAAGGAGCTCATCTAAAGCTTATACTACCTTTGAGGACTGAGAGAAGAGTGCCAAATGATTATGAACTCTCTTTTTTCCTTTGTTTTTTTTTTTTTCAGTTGTCTATAAACACCTAAGTATTGTGCATAAGGCTCACAGTTTCAGACCATGCTGGTTATCTCACATCGGATGTCTCTTTCACAAGAGCACCAATTCCCACACATCCACACCAGCTTCTCATATTCAGCATCCTGACCCCTGACTCAGAACTGTTCGCATAACTCTGCTCCCTCTATGGCACCTTTGGTTTATCCTTCCAGCTTCTTTTTATGAATGTTTAGCTGCTTCTCCTGCTAGTCTGTAGAGACAAGAGGTGAAAGAATGAGCTGGTTTCTGCTAAATCTGATATGCCATTTCTGCATTTCCCAAGATGGCTAGAGGTAAACATAGTTCATGATGCCATTTCATATAATTTTTAAGCCCTGTATTTTCTTTAATTTTTTTCAATTATTTCAACTCCTCCTCCAGTTTTTGCACAAAGCCTGATAAAATCTGTAAGAGAAACTTTCTATAATCAAAAAAAAAAAAAAAAAAAAAAAAGGACCATGCTGTAAAAGTACTTGGAATATGAATAGAGATCAGAGTCTGAAGGATGGATATATTTTAAAGATACCATTAAAAACCTAATAACCGACCCTACTCTCCCCAACATGAGACAGAGTAAGGGCAGGAAGGAAATGACCAGCCACTGAGAGAGAGAAGAGACACTTAACAGACTGCTCATTATACTCTAGGGAATTAAAAGGCAGTGTCCAGGAAGAGAGCAGCACAGGGTGGAGAGACCCATCTTTGGACAGATTTATGGTCCCCTCATCCTCTGAAGACATTATGAGGGACATGCAGTCAGGTCAGTGGAGAGTATAGAGAATGCATGACTATGGACTTGACTCTAAAGCTCATCATTGACTATGGCACAAATCATGTTTCCCATCCAAGTACACAGTAACTTAATGCTGGGTCTCAAGAGGTGTGCAATTAAGTCGTACCAGCACTAGGCAGAAGTTTTAAATTAAACAAATGTGATGTGTATTAATGGCCTAATGTGACATCAAAGGAGCAGTTTGGGATTATTTTCTTTCTTTCTCCAAATGGGCTTTGATCTGGCTTTCTCTCTCATATTGCTGGGATTAGTGTGATGTCTAGAGGCTTAGTGTTGGAAATGGACTGCCACTTAAGGACTCGCTGTGTGGCTGTGACTGCCACTCACTAAATCCAATTTCCTGTGTAAAGACTGGACCATCATCAGTTCTACTTAAAACGAAACAAAGCAAAGCAAACGCAGGAAGGCTTAGGATATTGTACCAGCAAATAGCAAAAATAAAACTTTCTTTAAAGAGTGTGTTTCTATTATTTTATTTCATGACTCTGCTATTTTTCTAGCATTTTAACGTAGAGGAAATTAAAAAATTGGAATTAATCTGTATAAAATCTAATACTTGAAAATGGCATAGGTTCAGTATATAAATAAAGTACAGAGACCAAACTAAATATAGTCATTTGATTTAAAAGAATCCTCTTACTCCTTCTGTCCTACTCAGTGCAAATAAGGAAAGATGAGCAAAAATACACTCTAGGCCAATAAATAAAATGGAGACCTTGAATGCCCTCTTTACTGTTGAGGAGTTTGAAAGAGAAATCTCTTCTTCTTGTAAATGTCAATTGATCTTATAAGCCTAACTGGTCATTTGTCATTCCTTTCGGCTTCCCAGCATCCAAGCACCGCTTCCTATATTTGCAACCCCCCAGCCCCAGTACAGAAGCTGAAATGCTGGATATTTGCTTTTCCAGGCTACCAGTCTTCCGTGTAGAGTGGAGGCATGTACTCAAGGTCCTCCCCATTAGATGCCCCTCTCCAGGACTTTGAGTTGGAAACTAGTGATACAAAAAAGTAGAGACCATACTGCCTCTGTTCTGACACAGGTGGCCACAGTGGCGGTTCCTGCAACCACTTCCCAGAGGCAGCAAACACATACATTTTTTGTCCTTGTCCAAGACTTGACGTTAGTGGTACAAGTGGCAGTGTGTGTACCCAGCAGACTCCCTCCATAGCATGAGTTTGGGCATGGTTCCCAGCTCATCTGCAACCTCTAAATCTGATCCTCTGGCTTCTGCAGAGTCTATGATCAACTCCACGCATTTTTAAAAAAATAAATCTGTTTTTTGCTTAAAATAGTTTGAGTTTGTTTCTGTTGCTTATAAAAAGAACCTTGATTCGTATAGAAACCAATGACAGGAGCAATTGCAGGCAAAAGCCTCTCAGGAAGCAATCAGAACCTGGGATTCATCATTTGGACTCTGTGGTGAGAGCAATAAAAATCCATCTAGTATTAACGGATGGAACTCTAGGAGCGCATGCCACACAGTGGCAAAACTGTTAACCAGAAGATCATCTGAACCGCTCATTAAAGACAAGACTTTGCAGAAACAAGTGGCAACTGACACAGAACAGTATGAAAGCCACAAGGAATTGAAGAACTATAATAGTGGGTAGTTACTGCTGGACAGCTTAAAGAAAGAGAATGTCCAGCTCAGAGTCCTAAATTGTTGGCCAAGGGTCAGCTGAAAACAAAAAACTTTCTGTGCACTTGTCTTTTGCAGCCACTGGTCTAAGGTAGATGAAACCAAACTAAAAGTTGGATCTTATTGATTGCCAGACTACATTAGTTGTATTCACAGATTCCCCACTTCTAAAAAAGGAAAGTTAGAACTCTGTCTGGAAAAGAATGTTGCCCCCAAATTGAAATAGATTGTGTATGGAATCTGCAGCATATTCTGAGCCTCCCTTGCTAAAGAAAGTTGCCCTGCTTCCCTTCTTACGAATCTATCTTACTTACTTGAAGACCCTACAACAACTTAGCTGGCTTGCAAGAGTAAGTCAGTTCTTCACTTGCCCTCTGCCCTCCATTGTTTGCCAAAACATGACTAGAATCAGAGCCCAGCATGCCCCGAGTGGCCAGTTTAAAAATTCAAACTGAGGGGAGATTGTTTTGCTAATTTATATTAGGAGAAAAAAAAAAAAAAAAGATGGAATACCTAAGTGGTATTCTGATGGTGCTGGGTCAAATAGGAAATATTAAAATTTTAGGTTAGACTGAAATTATCAATGTGGGTGAAATTACCAGAGATTCTGAAATTACTGGGCTAGGGGCAACTTAATTGTATGCTCCATTTTTATATTAAAAGCTGGCCCACTGAAGCTAACTGAGGCAAACTATTGCCCAGACCTGCTGCAACAAATCTGCATGTTGGCCTGATGATGCAGAAAGCCGTAAAAGCAGCAGGAACCAGGTTATTGTATCTGCAGTTGACTAAGAAATTCCTTTCATGGAAATAAGTGGACCCCTGAATCATGGCATGAGCTTTACTTCTTTCAGCCTAAAGTGATATGAAAGATAGCCAGCTATGTTTCTAAACTCTATTGACCTGATGAATTCATTATTCTGTGAGAGCTGTTGAGACCACCAAACTTAGGGTACACCTCTGTGATTAACAGTGGGGATCCTTAGGTATCTGACGGCTAACACCAACATGTATCCTTAATCATTTGTGTATATTTTGCAGCAATTCTGAAACTAAGTAAGGGAAGTCTTAGCCACGTCTGAGTTGTCATTCTCACCAATGTGCAAACATTGACCCGCTTTTGTGGACTGCCCTGGCTTACCCATGCCAATTGAAGTTGAGAAGCTGGAAATTCCTTAGTGTAATGTGGAGGAAATAATTCAAAGACTTAAGGAGATAGGATTGTTGGGGTAAATTTTTTTTTAACATCTTTATTGGAGTATAATTGTTTTACAATGGTGTGTTAGTTTCTGCTTTACAACAAAGTGAATCAGTTATACATATACATATGTTCCCACATCTCTTCCCTCTTGTGTCTCCCTCCCACCCTCCCTATCCCACCCCTCTAGGTGGTCACAAACCACCTAGCTGATCTCCCTGTGCTATGCGGCTGCTTCCCACTAGCTATCCACCTTATGTTTGGTAGTGTGTATATGTCCATGCCACTCTCTCACTTCGTCACAGCTTACCCTTCCCCCTCCCCATATCCTCAAG
>NC_041229.1:31220728-31222304 GCF_002837175.3 Physeter macrocephalus
GTTCTCCATAGTGGCTGTATCAATTTACATTCCCACCAACAGTTCAAGAGGGTTCCCTTTTCTCCACACCCTGTCCAGCATTTATTGTTTCTAGATTTTTTGTTGATGGCCATTCTGACTGGTGTGAGATGATATCTCATTGTAGTTTTGATTTGCATTTCTCTAATGATTAATGATGTTGAGCATTCTTTCATGTGTTTGTTGGCAATCTGTATATCTTCTTTGGAGAAATGTCTATTTAGGTCTTCTGCCCATTTTTGGATTCGGTTGTTTGTTTGTTTCTTATTGAGCTGCATGAGTTGCTTATAAATTTTGGAGATTAATCTTTTGTCAGTTGCTTCATTTGCAACTATTTTCCCCCATTCTGAGGGTTGTCTTTTGGTCTTGTTTATGGTTTCCTTTGCTGTGCAAAAGCTTTTAAGCTTCATTTGGTCCCATTTGTTTATTTTTCTTTTTATTCCCATTTCTCTAGGAGGCGGGTCAAAAAGGATCTTGCTGTGATGTATGTCATAGAGTGTTCTGTCTATGTTTTCCCCTAAGAGTTTGATAGTGTCTGGCCTTACATGTAGGTCTTTAACCCATTTTGAGTTTATTTTTGTGTATGGTGTTAGGGAGTGTTCTAATTTCATACTTTTACATGTACCTGTCCAGTTTACCCAGCACCACTTATTGAAGAGGCTGTCTTTTCTCCACTGTATATCCTTCCCTCCTTTATCAAAGACAATGAGACCGTATGTGTGTGGGTTTATCTCTGGGCTTTCTATCCTGTTCCATTGATCTATATTTCTGTTTTTGTGCCAGTACCATACTGTCATGATTCCCGTAGCCTTGTAGTATAGTCTGAGGTCAGGGAGCCTGATTCCTCCAGCTCCATTTTTCGTTCTCAAGATTGCTTTGGCTATTCGGGGTCTTTTGTCTTTCCATACAAATTGTGAAATTTTTGGTTCTAGTTCTGAAAAAAATGCCAGTGGTCATTTGATAGGGATTGCATTGAATCTGTAGATTGCTTTGGGTAGTAGAGTCATTTTCACAATGTTGATTCTTCCAATCCAAGAACATGGTATATTTCTCCACCTATTTGTATCATCTTTAATTTCTTTCATCAGTGTCTTATAGTTTTCTGCATACAAGTCTTTTGTCTCCTTAGGTAGGTTTATTCCTAGATATTTTATTCTTTTTGTTGCAATGGTAAATGGGAGTGTTTTCTTAATTTCACTCTCAGATTTTTCATCATTAGTGTATAAGAATGCCAGAGATTTCTGTGCATTAATTTTGTATCCTGCTACTTTACCAAATTCATTGATTAGCTCTAGTAGTTTCCTGGTAGCATCCTTAGGATTCTCTATGTATACTATCAGTAATCAAGACAGTATGGTACTGGCACAAAAACAGAAATATAGATCAATGGAACAGGATAGAAAGCCCAGAGATAAACCCACACACATATGGTCACCTTATCTTTGATAAAGGAGGGAAGGATATACAGTGGAGAAAAGACAGCCTCTTCAATAAGTGGTGCTGGGAAAACTGGACAGCTACATGTAAAAGTATGAAATTAGAACAATCCCTAACACCA
>NC_041229.1:31225395-31225872 GCF_002837175.3 Physeter macrocephalus
GCATGTGGGATCTTCCCGGACCGGGGCACGAATCCGTGTCCCCTGCATCGGCAGGCGGATTCTCAACCACTGCACCACCAGGGAAGCCCCCCTTGCTGCTTTTAATATGTTCTCTTTGTATTTAATTTTTGAAAGTTTGATTAATATGTGTCTTGGCGTGTTTCTCCTTGGATTTATCCTGTATTGGACTCTCAGTGCTTCCTGTATTTGATTGACTATTTCCTTTCCCATATTAGGGAAGTTTTTAACTATAAGCTCTTTAAATATATTCTCAGTCCCTTTCTTTTTTTCTTCTTCTTCTGGGACCCCTATAATTCGAATGTTGGTGTGTTTAATGTTGTCCCAGAGGTCTCTGAGACTGTCCTCAGTTCTTTTCATTCTTTTTTCTTTATTCTGCTCTGCAGTAGTTATTTCCACTATTTTATCTTCCAGGTCACTTATCCGTTCTTCTGCCTCAGTTATTCTGCTATTGATCCC
>NC_041229.1:31225987-31227034 GCF_002837175.3 Physeter macrocephalus
AGCCCTGACGCCTGGCTGGAGCACCAAAAGCCTTTAATCCACATGGCTCAGAATAAAAGGGAGAAAAAATAGAAAGGAAAGGAAGGAAGGAAGGAAAAAAGGAAGGAAGGAAGGAAGGAAAGAAGGAAGAAAGGAAGAAAGGAAGGAAGAAAGGAAGGAAGGAAGAAAGGAGGAAAGGGAGGAGGGAAGGGAGGAAGGAAGGGAGGAAGGAAGAGAGGAAGACAGGAAGGGAGAAAGGCAGAAAGAAGATAAAGTAGGATAAAATAAAGTTATTAAAATAAAAAATAATTATTAAGATGAAAAATTTTTTAAAAAAGAAAAAAAAAAAACCGGTCGGTCAGAGCCCTAGGACAAATGGTGAAAGCAAAGCTATACTGACAAAATCTCACACAGCAGCACCCGCATACACACTCACAATAAGAAAGAGGGGAAAATAATAATATATCTTGCTCCCAAAGTCCACCTCCTCAACTTGGGATGATTCGCTGACTATTCAGGTATTCCACAGATGCAGGGCACTTCAAGCTGATTGTGGAGCTTTAATCCGCTGCTTCTGAGGCTGCTGGGAGGGACCTTCCCCTCTCCTCTTTGTTCGCACAGTTCCTGGGGTTCAGCTTTGGACTTGGCCCTGCCTCTGCGCGTAGGTCGCCCGAGGGCGTCTGCTCTTCGCTCAGACAGGACGGGGTTAAAGGAGCAGCTGATTCGGGGGCTCTCTTAGGGTCTCATGCCCGTCTCTGGTGTCCGTGCTGATAGCCGCGGCTCGCGCCCGTTCCTGGAGGTCCTTTACGCGGCGCGCTTAATCCCCTCTCCTCGCGCACCAGGAAACAAAGAGGTAAGAAAAAGTCTCTTGTCTCTTCGGCAGCTCCGCGCCCGTCTCTGGAGCTCCTTTAAGCGGCGCGCTTAATCCCCTCTCCTCGCGCTCCAGGAAGCAAAGAGGGAAGAAAAAGTCTCTTGCCTCTTCAGCTGCTCCAGACTTCTCCCAGACTCCCGGCCAGCCGTGGTGCACTAGCCTCTTCAGGCTGTGTTCACGCAGCCAACCCCAGTCCT
>NC_041229.1:31227222-31266908 GCF_002837175.3 Physeter macrocephalus
GTCCCGTCCCTATTCTTTTGTCTCTGTTTATTCTTTTTTCTTTTGCCCTACCCAGGTACGTGGGGAGTTTCTTGCCTTTTGGAAGGTCTGAGGTCTTCTGCCAGCGTTCGGTGGGTGTTCTATAGGAGCAGTTCCACGTGTAGATGTATTTCTGATGTATCTGTGGGGAGGAAGGTGATCTCCGCCTCTTACTCTTCCTCCATCTTGAAGCTCCTCCAGGGTAAATTTTTAATGGTGAGCTGCTCGCTCATCTCCTAGCTATGTCCTTCGAAGGACTGGAAGACACTGTTCACCAACAGCTATGGGAAACCACCAAGACCTTAAAAAGTACTGGAAAAGAGAGCACCAGCATCTTTGAATACTGCTATAGTGGCTGTCAGGAAATAACCCAACTGAAACGAGCACCCTGATTTCTATGGGGAGAAAAAATATGACACATAGCATATGGCAGAGGCTAAGTAGAGGCCACTAATGAATGGATGCAAAGTAAGTATCATGACAAAAATAGGCAGCAACGGTCAGAATCATTTTCAGAATAGTCTGTCCTGCAGGCCTGGCAGAAGCTCATAAGTACGAGTTCCCCATGGCCAAATTATAGGGCAGCCCATGCAGGTCCTACATGATCTGTATAATAATAACAAACAAAACAAAACACCCAAATCTCCAGGTTTGGTTAACTGAGGCCTGTCTTGAATCACTCTTAGATTCACAAGTGATTGAACCTGGTGAGCAGGAACTGGCTGATCTAGATGCCTTAGCAAGACACTTGCATCCCAGAAAGGTAGATAAATCCTACAAAAACACAGGGCCCTGACATCATGTGATGTTTCTAAGGGTCCAGAGGCCTGGTGCAGTTGAGATATTTTCTCCTAAGTAAAGATTAAAATGATTGTTAAATAGAACTATAAAAAAATATTCACATATCAACATAATATCTTAAGCAAAGTCAAAAGACTAGGGACAAACTGGGAAACGTTTCTACATCTTGTATCACAGACCGAGAACAAATTTCCCATAAAGAACTGTTTTGTATTCATGAGAAAAAAAATCCAGCAACTCAATAATAAAATGGGAAAATGACCTGAATGGAAAATTAAAAGAAATACAAATGAGCCTTAAATTTATGAAAGATGCTCAGTTTGACTTATAATAAATGACATGCAAATTAAACCTGCAGAGGTATCCTTGCTTACCATTGAATTGGCAAAATGCCAAAGGCAGGACATCGCACTCTGTTGGTAAGGTAGAACTGGCAATCTTATAATTTACTGGCGGGAGTATGAAAATGGAACAACCTCTAAGCTCTAAAATTTGTTTGTATTCATTCATCAAATTACAAATGCTTGTACACTTTCCTCTAATTCAGCATTCTCACTTCTAGGACTCTAACCTATAGATATACTTGTGTATGTACAAAATGATGCATGTATCAGGGGATTTATTGCAGCATTATTTGAAATGGCAAAAGATTGGAAATAATACATGTTACTAATAGGAAGCTGTTATGTTATATCCACACAACCCAATTCTGTGCAGCTGTGAAAAAAAATTGTGAGTTTTATATATTGATATAGAAGATATGTAGGATATATTAAGTGAAAAAGCAAGGTACAGAACAGTGTGTATAATATGCTACTATTTGTGTAAGAAAGGTGAGGGGGATTAAGAATATTTGTTGCTGTTGCTTAAGAGGGCTTAAAACCCCTCTTAGCTGACAGAGCCAGGAAATACATGTGTGTATACTAACCCATGTATATACACATATCTATAAATATTTTAATACATAATCACTTGTGTCTAAATTAAACTAAACATGAGTTCATATGAGTGTCTCCAATTCTAACCTATTACCACATGGATCACTTTAGCCTCCTCTCCTTGCTTCTCTGTAACCCCTGCTCTAACAGTGAGAAACCTAGCTCTCACGGTCCCTCATCAACTTAGTTAATTATTTAGTTTCAGCAGACATTCATGGTGGTATCAGAATTGTTAACACATACCACTGTGGGAAACAACTTTATCAATCAGACTACAAGGTTTGTATGCAGTTCCTTTTTCCTTTAGTCTTACAGACTCCATTCATTTCCAAGGTTACATAGGTCAGCAAATTTTTCCCCATTCCTTTCAGTGAGGTTGTTTCATAGACTTGTAACACTTTTAGATTCTTTGTCACTTTCTGTATTCCATCCCAGGATCCCTTACCTTCTAAACGATCTTCTAAATATTTGCATACTTTAAGGATAACTCTTTGTGTTGTAAAGTTATGTGGGTTTTGACAGGACCCTGTCATGTATGCAGCATTACAGTATCATACAGAATTCGTACCCTAAAAAATCTAGAGGTAACATTTTAAAAACGGCTTTATGAGATATAAATCACATGTAATAACCGTACTTATTTAAAGCAAGTGATGAGCAAAGTTTCAGATTGGAGATGCATCACTTTACAAGGTCTTCAGAAATATAAATCCCCTGAAGGAATATCATCTACTCAGACAGACATAGAGATTTATAAGTCACAAGTCTGAAGCTTTTTTATTTTTATTTTTTAACTTAACAAAAGTAATACACACTCATTGTAGAAAAATGAGCAAATAGAGATAAATAAAAAGGAATAAAAATCACATATAATCCTACCGCTCAGAGATAATCTCTGTAAACACTTTAATGTCTATAATTCTTTTAAAAATGTATTTAGCTATTTTTTTTTAACAAAAATGGAGATAAATGTTTAATATTATTGTTTCGCTACTCAATACTGCTTTGTGTTAGTCATGAGGTTGGTCCTAGGAATATAACTTTGTAACCTGTCTTTTCGTCAGAGTATTCAATATTATAAACATCTTTTCATGTCAATCAATATGCTTCTTTAACATCATTCCTGATGGTTGCATAGTATTTTATTTTATGGATATTACATACTTTTGTAATCACAAATTACAAATTTGTAATTATGAATCTCCCATTTTGGAAAACTAAATTATTCTCAGAGTTTTTGCTCTTGTTTTGCTAAATCTTTACACACATCTTCAATTCTTTTCTTGGGATAAGGTGCTAGAAGCAGAAACTACTGGTAATCTTGTTAGACAACTTCAAATCGGATCTCCCATCACTTATCTTTGTTCCCTGGACCCCTGGGCTACTGAGTTCCATGTGGTGATGCAGATAAAGGGCCTGCTCACACCACTGCCTCGGAGAAGATCTGCACGTCCCGTGTCTCCAGGACTGAAGGTCACTTACAGTAAGGCCAGGAGGTTTCATTTCATCCATTGTCATTTGTGTATAATTTACTTTCAAAATATTCAAAATGTAACAACAGAAAGTCTGAAAATTTTAAAGTTTTAGTCAATTTGCAAAATGTTTTCAAGTAAATTTTTAACCAGCCTCCCATTTTGTTCTACGTGTTAAACAATTTGGTGTATGGCACATTGATGTAGTTAGGCCAAATGTGGATTTTAAAATACAATATTTTGGGAATTCCCTGGCGGTCCAGTGGTTAGGACTGCATGCTTTCACCGCTGAGGGCATGGGTTCAAACCCTGGTCGGGGAACGAAGATCCTGCAAGCCTCGCGGTGCGACCAAAAAATAAAATAAAATACAATATTTTCCATCTTATACCCACTTTATCAGTTCTGATTAATATCTCGGAATGTAATGTATACCATACAGACTCAATTTCCGTAGCTGGAACATATTCTAAGAATTCTTTGCCCGTTGATTGTTTGGAACTAGAATGTTTACCCATCAAAGGCAATGTTATAAATGGTTCTCAGTCCCTAAATTAGCACATAAAATCCATCTCATTTATAGTGCAGCTGTAATATTAATCAGGAGTTCTGTGGTCAAGACCCCAACTCGGGTTACGCCAAGAAGGGAAGTTCCTCAGACAAGCCAGCCCCCTTCTCCCTGATGCCCAGTCTTGTTCAGTCCCTCCTGGGCACAGAGGCTCTGCTGCTGAACTGCAAACCCAGGCAGAAAATAGGCACCTCCTGTCGGGTGTGAAAGCCAGTACCTGGCTTTGTTGGGGGGACCTCTTACCCTCACAAGTGCTGGTTTGGCCTTAACTGGCTCAGGCTCTTTAAAACTAAAAGGTTCCATCTGGGACAGGGCCAACTGGGTAGCTGTGAGTCAAAGCAGCATGATGGGAACAGACTCCCCTTGGACACACCTTGGTGAGCTAGGCCTGGAGTGATGCTCTCCCACATTTCACTTCCTCTGGGAATCTCTTCCTGACTCTCGGTATCTGGGTCAGGTGTCCCACCTATGGGCTCTCTTAGCACACAGGGATGACCCAGACTGTGGCACACTCACCTGTCACTGCAGGTTTACACATCTGTGTGCTTTACCTTGGCTCAGTGGTTCTCAATCGTGGCTGCACATTAGAATTTTCTGGAGAGCTTCAAAAAATCCTGGTGCTCAGGCTATCCCCCTATCCGATTAAAGCACAATCTCTGGAGGTAGAGCCCACACATTAGGGTGTTCTCAAAGCTCCCCAAGGGATTCTAATATTCAACCACTTCCCTAAACAATGAGTTCTTTGAAAGTAGGCACTTGCTTATTCATCAATGGTATTAGAGGAGTTAATAAATCTCTTAGAATAGTGCTGGCATATACTCAGCTCTTAATAGCTTGGTTATTATTATAATCAGCAGTAACACTGGCAGTAGCAGTAACTCCCCACTGGCCAGTAGGGTTCCTGACGCATAGTGGGCACCTTACCACCCACTGAACTCACACACAAACTATACATTCTGAAGACAAAGAGAAGAGAGCACGAAAAAAATAATGTTTTAGAAGCCTGGGTGATTCCATGGACCCTTCCACTCTATAAAAATAGATGCCAGAGTAATCATGCAACTGGTGATCTGGGTCGGCTTTTCCTTCCCTCGGTCGTAGTCCTAAGTGCCTGCTTTCCAAATGAGCATCTTGTTGTCCTATATATGGGCAATTTAAGGAGTTTTTGAGTGTAATTTTGACTCTGTGTGATTTTTACCAATGTAGTTAACAGGATAAATTCATTGGGAGTCAAAAGTCTAAGGTTCTGTTCCTGGCTCTGCCACTTATTAGCTGTATGGCTTTGAGCAAGTTTCTCCGAACTTCTGGGCCTCGTTCTTCTCTCCCGAGTTCCTCCGTTCTCTGATGTTGAAACCTGGATGAACCCTGTCTTATACCATCTTGTCTGCCTCTGTGAGTCTGATGGATCAGGCTCCCCAGTCATGACTGTGCTGACCTCACTCCCGGCTACCCTGCCCCCTTGCCCGGCAAGGCTCTCTCCCCACCAATGCCCCATGAGGCCTCCCCACGCCTGGGGTGGTGCAAGGGAAGTTGTTAGTATCAGTCCTGAATAGTTCAGCAGCCATGTGAGTTGAACAGTCTTGGAAACCAGTTGCCATTTACACATTTAGCCCAAAAGAAAAACACTCTGCTGTGGCCAAGGGGAAAGGGCAGTACCATAAACAAGTCTCTTCTTTCCTAGATGCTGGTTCTGGGGAATAAAGAGAGCTCTAGGAGTCCAGCTCAGGCTTTAGGGCATTTCTTTAAAAAAGAAAAAGGAAAAAACAGGACCATCTGATGTTTTACTCAGTCAGCTTGGCCTTTGCCCTACTTGTCCCGATCAAGGGAGGTTTCTCAGCCTGGTGGCCTCATGAGGGACAGCTGGACAGATGCCAACAGCAGCCCTCCCACCCCCCAAACGCCATACACTGTAAACAAGGTGTGAAGTGCTAATCAAACACACATGGCATTCTGGTCAATTTTAAAATACACAAAGCCAATTGGAGAAATGAGGTCAATTCCTGTTAGGGATGAAATAACAGAATTGCCAACATTCTCTTGTTGTACTTAAAATTTTAAATGAGAGTCTTTGGGTAGGACCAGGGATTTTTATTTTAACTATATACAGATATGTTCTAATGGGATTTGACCTGAACTTAAAAACTGTGAAGTGACAAATCTTTTAGATCCATGTTGTGCATTTGGAACTGTTGTATGTTAGTTTGGGTTTCTTTCGGTTTTGCTCTTGATTTTAAAGGGGTTGTGGATTGAGCTTATTTGTGGTTTCCTGGGTGTCATGTTAGAGTTTAATGAGATCAAACACACTCTAGAGTTGCCCATTAAATCCATCACCTAAATCAGTTGTTCTGCATGACAAAACAGGATTAACAGAGCAGCAACCTCTATCTATTTTTAAATCTACATTTAGCCAACACATCTCTCATGGCTCTCAAAATCTTTATGGGTTGACAACGATCACAATCATAGTTAGATAACTGTGAAATTCAGGTCGGCCTCTCCCTTGAGATGGTCAGCTCCATGAGCGCAGGGATGTTGCCCTGTTCATCACTCTGACTCCACGCCCAACAGAATACCTTCCACCTAGCAGGTGCTCTCTCTACACATTGACTGAATAGTTTCTCCTGTGTGGGTGGCTTACTCTCTGGCATTTGTTTTACTCTACAAATTCATTTATCTTTTTCCCGGACACGATTCAGTCTTCTCTTGAATGGAAAGGCTGGAGACAATTCCTTCAGGACTTATCCCTTTCTGGAGGAGTGAACTGTGAAGGGTACTAGGAACTCATCAACACCGAACCACCGAGGTCTTGTTGTGACTCCTCTTATAGGCAGCCACCTTTGAGAGCTTCTGGAACCACCTATCACCTATCACCTGTTCTCTGGTGGCACAGCTGCACTGGTCTGTTGCCACTGGTCTTCAGGGAGCCACACAGAAGTGAGGTTAAACTGAGGTAGTACTTTAAGATACTTTTCAAGTGTCATCTCTGCTCATACTGGCTTGTGATTGCTGCACACCAGCTGAGATGCTTGTGCTGTCACTGAAGTGCCGACATCACATCTCAACTCATGGGCAGCGCCTTAGAGTTTTGACTGGATTTTTGCTTTAGCACATATGGAAGTACTAAATGCCTCTTGTTGACAGTAAGTCTGTGACTTCAGTTTTCTTCAGGCCTTTTAGTTGGTCCATTTCTGTTCAAAGACCCACCCCCCCACCCCCCCACCACAATGGGGTCATGGCCTTTTAGCCTATGAGTAGCTACTCTTGGTGGACTCATGAGGTTAGATTTTCCAGTTTTTCTTTGCTTGAGGTTAAGTTTCACAAGTTAGGAATCTGCTCAGACACCAGATTTCCTAATATCTATCTCTGTATGATAAATAGAATTATTACCATCTACAGTACTTCACTGTCTGAGCAAAGTCTGATTATACCATTGGAGAAACTAATTCAGTTGCCTTTGAAATGACTTCCCCTCCTGTCTTCCATTTGCCATGTAGAAAAAAACTGACCCATAGTATTATGGGAGTGGATCAAAGGTACCCTGAGTTCACTGTTAATCTCTGGGTCTGCATATGCAGGTATGTATATTTTTTTCTCTCTCGTGTTCAGCCCATTTTGTTACCCTTTGGGTAAGTTCAATCATAATGTCCTTAAATTATGATTGGATAGCCTGTACTTTAAATAATTTTTCATGGTACCGTAAGACCTTCAAAGGCCTCCATTGTTCATTGAATATTAAAAATTTTCACCCAGGAACTCAAGCCATACACAGCACATGGTGGTAAGAGGTCAGGTTTTGGAGCCAGACTGCCCAAATCCACTACTCAAAGGTGTGGGAACTCTATGCCAGTTTTCTTATCTGCAGAACTAGGATAGGACCTACCTCACTGGGTTGTTGCCAGGATTAAATGAGTTAATACATGGAAAGTGTTTGGCCTATAGTGAGCACTCAATACATACTATTATCATCTGGTCCTGGCCATGGAGTGTGGTAAACTCCATGACGGCAGGGATTTGTGTCTAACATAAGAGCGTAGTCCCAGGAGGAAGTAATCTTTCCCTAGACAATACTCTCATGGTACGTTGTGTGAACTACTATTCAGCACTTAGCAGTCTTATCTCTTCTATTTTGTGAGCAACTTGAGGAAGTTACCATACCATTTATTGCTCAAGACTAGAATATTACCTGGTAGTATGTTTGCTGAATCTACATATACATGATTCTTAAAAATGGACTGAAGACTTAATAACCTATTAGAGCATTGTCATTGTTGTGGCAGTCTTTCTAGGATTACCTCTGTGTGGAAGGCACAGTCCCATCTGCAGTGGGGCAAGGGATAGGGAAGAGGTCCCATGAGTATGGTTAGCCTGTACACACAAGTTTCCCAGTTATGGGCTATGCCCTTAACTTCTACCAGTCACTTCACATAGTGTGGGATTTGGACCTAGGTTTGAGGCATTTAGTTAGGAATAGCAGTAATAATACCTATAACCTATCTTATAGGACTTGGCGTGATCAAATAAGGTAACATGTACAAATGTTTTGATAATTATTATAGAATATTCTTCATTATTGTTGAAAACAAACAGCATACTTACATAAAAATGGGAAGGGGTAGGTTACTTGCTGTGTATACTAACGAGAGCAGGCAGAGGTTCATGTACCTATGCAAGTACCCTGAGTAGACTGATTTAAAGTTTGAAGGACCATTTTGAATTATCCAATAACAACATAAGTCTCTAAACAAGATGATGAGAAAGATCGTATTCATGTTGAAAAACAATGTTGCTTTTAAAGAATGTCAATAGTTTACCAGTTATCCCTATAACATTTTATTTTGGTCTGTATAACCAGTGCCAGAGGCTGTGTAAATTATAGTATTTTCACCTTACCCTTGATAGCAAAAGTTTCAGAGTCTTCAAGCCCCACAGTAAGTGATGGCTGTGGGATGTCAGCTTGATGGGGAAGAACCTACTTTTGAAATTTGCCATATTTAGCATGGTACAACGATGAAACTGTTGGAAATGTTCAGGCCTTGAGAACTTTGATGAAGACTGATCAGGATTCAGTCAATAGTTAATTTTTAGTTCAAATCAATGTTAAATTTCCTAAACAACATTCCAGATGTAGCCAGGGCTTTCCACTCCATTCCAGATCAAAGATGTGCCCTCAAAGGGGAGTTCGGAGCTGTTTAACATACACATGTCCCATGAGGCATCAGCTGTTTTTCGACTGGACAGTACATGGGCTCATGCTGTGTAAGGTTTGGATTGTAAAAGACAACTAAATCTCAAGTCCATATTCTACTCTGGCCAGTCTTGTTGAGGTTATATTATAGGGCTCAAGAGACTTGTTGGTGTCCAGAGAAAACACTTCAGCAGATGGCCTCCTTCGGAAGATACTGCACATGTAGCTTTGCAGTGTGACTTCAAGCTGCTCAGTGGGCTGGCAGTTCATGAATATGATTCTTTGTATCTTTCATAAAATCTAAGGTCCTGATTCATGGTCACCCCAGTGATTGGAATCTCATACAGCTGTGATATTCTGATCATCATTCAGATCTTTATCACTGAGCCAATGAGATGCCTCTGTTGAACCCTGGCTATAGATACGCTTACCTCTTAATTGGTAGAAAGTGGTGCTTAAATACAAGTTGCTACAAAGCTCACTTAAGGAGAAATGATCCTCAGCCCAGTTTCCTAGTCCATTTATCACTACATTGACTTTGGTAGCTCATGGAGATACTACTGAAATGCAGCAGTGCTTTTTCCTCAGATTCTGCCGCTTAATCCACAGCTTTGAGAAAATGAATTTCTCTTCTAACTGGCTAAATAGAGCATCATTTTAATCCTGTGTAAATCCACTATGCACAAGAACTTGATTTGTAACTAATAAAAACATCCTTAAATGGAACTGAGATGTGATTTCTAATAATATCCTACAATGAAAATTATACTCAAAAGGTGATGTTTAGCTCATAGACTACTTTATAGGGACTCTATGAAGGTCATAGGAACTATAGTCTCAACATAAAATATACTTGAGACATAAGGAAATATGGGTAAAGTTGTGTCCTAACCCTAAGAAGTAATTTAACAGCCTTAAAAGTCACATTAAGTAACAGGACATCTTCCTGATTTAGATGCTATTTTTTTCTTTTGTTGTTTCTTAGAGAGGTTTCCTTTAGTAAGAATTAAGCACTGTCCATTCATTTACTTTGCATATAAACCAGTATCAACTTCACAAAGTTACAGTAACTCTAGTATTTAATAGTTTCACTTAAAAAAAAAAATTCCAAGTGCCAGGTTAGCTGTTTAGGAATTTTACAGAATTAGACTCTTTGCTCAGATTATCTCCAAATAGCACACACACAGATCCAGTTTTGTTTTGTTTTGTTTTGAACTTCTAACAGGGTCCTCACAGCTTAGATGTCAAGTCACCTAGTTCAGGAGTTTTGTTTTTGGTTAAAATATGACAGATTAAAAAATTCAGAGTATCTTTTCAATATCATCTTGTTTTGCTAGTGTCTTGATTCTGCAACTGTTTTCATTTGGGGTAGTATTAAGTTTGCCAGTTTAAGGCTATGTTTATGGTTAGAAAAATATTAATTTTACTTATATCAGAGCTTTTTGTATCCAAATATTGGAAAAAATATTCCACGTTTGATTTGGAAAAACTGTAGTACTAAATATCACAGAATTCTCACCTGATATCTAATTCAGTAAATTTTTAATTGAAGAAGACTGTTTATCAAGTTTTTCAGGATTACTTAAATAAAGCAATTAAATGCCAACAGTTTAAAGCAGGATAGGGACAACATGGAGACACACTGCCAAAGACACGGTTGATTCCAGAAGCACCAGTGCACATGCAACCCTGAAGCCCAGGGGAAAGCAGTATGTGAATTTACCCGTAAATACCAAATAAAGTCAGATTTTCAATATAATTGACAGTTGCCAGGACCAGGGATGGTCTAGTTGCCATTACAGGAGGTAAGAAAATGTGATGGGGGTCCTTGGGGCTGCTCTTCATTTACAACCTCAGCTGACAAGATGGAAATCAAGGGAGATTAAATGTAACTCACTGGTCTGCTGACCACCCCCTGCAGTTATCACCAATGTTTCCTTTTATTACCAGTCCTTGTTCTCTCTAGAGGCTATTTCTCCTGAGTATTTCACTGACTCAGACTGACTAAATCAGTTACCTAAAAGGTTGTACAATTCTGGTTCACAGGCTCCAGAATGACTTCAAGTCATCCAACATAAAGCACACCACCTCTTAGAGCAACTCCCTAGTAAGAGGTGCAATGTCTATAGATACAAGGTATGGTTTTGAGCTAAAATCTACAACCACTACATTTTGCACAAGGGGAATGATAAATTTCAAGCTCCACAAAATTAGTGTTCTACTATCATAAAGAAATTATACATAATAAAACACTGTTTTCAGATTTGCCTCACCAAAAAATGATGTGTCAATAACTGAAGATATTATATACACAAACACAGAAGTAAACCATTTTCAAAGACAATCAAATCTACCTCTTATTCAAAGTTTAGGACCTACCATTTAAATTTGTGTGTGTTTTTATTTATAAAATAATAACTAATAATTTTCACTAATATAAGTATTATATTTTGGAGATCATTAAGAGAATATTTTGGAGAAATAAAACCAAAGCCTATTTTGAAAGAAACAGCAGTTTCTTCTGTGCTGTTACATGAAGTAAAATCATTTAAGAATTAAGCTGATACAATTCAGCTTACACACACACTATGATTGATGAGGATGGTCTACAGGAATAGTACAGAACATAAAGTTCAAAGAATTATATCCATACTACAAAAGTTCCAAATGCCAAACCAACCTTAAGTTTAATCCGTCTACCAGTTTCCACTGTAATCAACTTTTATTACTAGTACTTGTTCTATTGGAAGACCATTAAGAAGCCAAAAAAGTTTTAAATATATTAATCGTTAAAAACAACAAAGAACAGTTTAAAGAAAGAATATATTTGAACCATATAAACAAAAAGGTATTACATAAGAAAAAATAATGTAACAATTTATGTAAGTACCTAACATATGAGCATGCTCTTAACATCTAAAACAAAAAATAAAAAGGTAACATTGGTACTATATATATATATTTGACAAGTGTGCATTAAAGAATTCTCTAATATAAAACATTTAAAATGTGGAGAATACTTTTTCAAGATACAGAAAACAATTGTTAAGATAGGCACACCCACAACTCTTTTAAAACCGTGCTTATGGAAGATAAAATTGATCTGAGCATTCCTTCTCAGATGTGCAGAAGCTCTGAAATTGTAAATCATTTGATATTGCCTCCCACTTTTGCACTGTTTGAATTTCAACACTGATTGGTATGAATTACACAATTAAATAGTTTTTCAGTGTTTCTGCCAAGGTTCCATATAGAATGCATCTATTTAGTATGAATACTTAAAACAGCAACATCGTTTGTATAGAAGTCACTTCCTTATATTCTTTTTTTCCTTTTTTTAAAAAGGCACTATATTTAGAAAATAGTAATTATTATAAATAGTGCTCTGGAAAATCTGAAACTCCAAATCAATGTGCTCCATCAACCATAAGTAGATCTAAGAAGCACTAACTAAAAAGAACACGATTGTAAAAAGCTGATAAATTTAAAGATTATAAAATCGGTTTATTGTAAAAGCAATTCAAGAATACCCAGTTAAAATCTTATCCCAATGCCACCCAATACAACCAAGAAGCAGTTAAACACGTTACATTAGGAATAAGGACATAAAACAAGGAAGAGCACATCAAGGCTGTGATTCAAACTCAGAAAGAGAAAGGCTTAGGTCTCCCTTCAGGTGAGTACAGAGGGTATGATAAGATCAAAGCACCATGTCTGTTAGGTACCACGGTGCTGCTTCAACACTGAGGTATAACTGGGTAAGCTAAAGGTGAGAGGAAATGAAGAACTCCATATTTTTGTTTTGTGGGTGTACTTAAGTGATTAAAATTTTAGGAACAACTGACTTTAATGACAGCAAGATGCAAGACAAGTCTTTATTGAAGAAAAAGAAGCTTATAAAGTTCTCTATCAAGGTCCCACTAAGTCTTCACAACTCCCCTCCCACCTTCCCACCCTCTCCCCTAATCTAAAGCTACTCTGCTGATATATAAAATGCGATCTTAATTTGTGGCTTAATGGCAAATTGTAAGCACTCCTTCCAAGTACCTTTGATCTTCTGCACATAAAAAAGCCAACATGCTGTATCATCCATCCATAAACTCAATTATGCATTCTAGGCAGAATTTCATTATTCCTCTAAAAAAATCAATACATCTGCACAGTGGCCATTTCCCCCCAGACTTAATTCAAGATTTAATCTTTCTTCTGTTTTTTTAATAATAGCCTTAGAGTCAATTATTACGAATGATCGACCTATGAATCATTATATACAACACAGTGATTGCATTTTGAGCATTGAAATTACTTAATATAAAACTTCTTACTTCCAACTTTTGCACTGCTCTAAATTGAAGGGTCAAAATGCTTAGATTCTGTAATCAGAAAGAAAAAACAAACACTTGTCTTCCTAAGCTGAGGCTTTTCATAGCAGTTTTAGCCAGGAAAAGAGATTTTATGTCTTATAAACCCTTGAAAATAAGGGCTTACTCTAGAAACACTGAAAGACCCTTAATCATAGAGGTGCTAGCTGATACCACTATAATTCACAACCAAGTATTACTTCATAGCTTATACTGAAGGTTTGATTCATGCTCATTTTGTTCCTTTAAAAATACTCTTTGGAAAACATTATTACTCCTGTAGACACATACTCTAGTTATATCTCTTCCAGTAAAAATAAAAGTATAATCATGATTATCTCTATTTCTTTGCTAAATTCAACTACCAATATACATTAATCTGATCACTTTACCAGCTAACTTATGACCTTACAGTATTCTATATACTATCCAGGGTCAATTCTCAGCATACAGAAGCAGAAGCAAGTCTTAGAAGAACGATTTTGTAGGTAATATTTCAATGTAGTCCTTAATGTGTTCATTACAAAAGAGAACTAAAGTACTAGAATTTACTTCCAAAACTAAGGCAAAGGTAAACTTTCAAAGCTAAAGGAAGGTAAACCACTATATAAAGCTTACTTCTGTCATGTACACTATGAACCTAACTCAGTGAATTCCCATCAAGACTTAAAATTAGTCTGAGGGACTAACCAGGGGATAATAAAGCCATTTCTGGTTTGCTTCTTTCAAATTCATCAGATAATATCCATTGTGTGCCCAGAGGGCATACAGGACTCCTCTAGGCACTACCCATAATAACAGCCCTTTCTAGAACACTAAACTACCACCAACATTTGCAGACTGCCCTAACCAGATTTAAACTACCTGTGAAATATAAACTACTAGTCATGTATTCTAAATGCATACATTCAAAGCTACAATTTTAAAATAAATTGGAAAGTAGGGAAAACTTAAAAAAAAAAAAAAAAGATACATTCTGCTATCACACTATCATAAACATTATAAGTGTGTGTGTGGGTATATATAGAGAGAGCAGATTACCAAGATTTAAATAAGATGGTAAAAAAAAAACCAGGGCATGTAGATTTACCAAAGGAACTACAATAACTGTCCCAAGCTACAAGTATAAACAGATTCACTATAATGGTAATTTGCCTAAGTTCTGAGAAACAACAACAAAAAAAACAAAAAAAAACAAAAAAAAGAAAAAACAAAAAAAAACCCCAAAACAATAAAAACCCCAACCAAGACAAAAAACAAACAAAAAAAAAACCAACAACAACAACAACAAAAAATCACAATAAAACCCACCAAAACCTATACTAGAGTATGTGGCAATAATTAATATATTTCTATGGAAATTATCTCAAGCCTTATAAGCTCCTAAAATAAAATCAAGGTCACTATGTGACTAATGATAGCACTAGGAGGGAAAAAAAAACCCACTGAAAGTAAAACAGTCTTCAGCCTTGGTTTCAGCTATCTCTTCAAATCAGCATCAGTACTTAATATCAGATACAACGTTTTTGGCTTGTCAGACCAGTAAGTCATGTTTTTCCACTGGCCAAGGCAGCTGAAGAAACAATTGCTTGAACAAACTAAATGCTGTGACACAAAGCATTTGACTTCCAAGTCTGAGTATTTAGTTAAAATGATTGGTGAACGTCTAACTGGGCAAAAGGAATGGCATCCATCATCCAAACAGGCTCACTTCCCCCAGCCCCCAAAACAAACAGTAGTTATAATAGCAAAAGAAACAAAAAAAGTTTTTTTTGATTCTTTAGAGCCAAATATGGAAGAGGTCAGCAATATATTAACAGCAGCAATGGACAAGGAAGAGCAAAATAGTGGATGAAAGAATCTTGCTGGACGTTTGTTCATCTTTTTCGGTATTAGCCAGAAGATCACAACTGGCTTATTTGGAAATTTCAGGTATAGCTCCTTAGATCCTTCACAGATTTAGAATTCAGTCTACCTGAGGGCTCTATAACCATGTAAGAAAGCTTTCTTTATCTAGCTTGGTGGCGGCCAAAACAGACTCCATGTCATTAAGGATGTCAGAACTCAAAGCTTCTTGTAGACTTGGCATCAACTCCTCTCCTTCTATGTTCATTCCATCTCCTTCCAGTGTTCCAAGGTCCACATTTGTCCCAGGAATGGCTTCAAGATAGTCTGGGAAACGGTTCTGCTGTGAGGGTAGGGTGCTTTGGTTGATAGTGTCACCTAGATGGAACAGGAAGAGAGAAAGAGAATAGGTCCTTTTTGAAAAGCTAACATCAGAGTCGTATCATGTGAGTATACATAAATGCACAGGGAAAGAAACGGATTCCTGACCGACCTCCTCCACTGGCCCACAGTTTACTTAAGGTCAAACAACCCACAGATAGCAAAGTAACAACGCAAGTTTCCTTTTGCTTCAAAATTGTTCAGATATTGAACAAGCTTGATTGCTTACTACTATGTGCTGAGCAGTGAAGGGGGTCCTGAAAAAAAATTCCTTGAAAAATTATATACAGCAAGAGAGAAAGAACAAGTATGACACAACACAGCATCATTACTTGACTCTCTTCCAGGTATGCACCACCATAATAAGATAAAATATAAAAATGAATGGTATAGACCTGTCTTTCTCTGAAGTACACACTGGGGAACAGAATAAAAGAACTGCATGAAACTCTATTCCACTCTTGGGAGATTCACATTCACAACAGTAAAAACAAGCTTCCCGGGCTTCCCTGGTGGCGCAGTGGTTGGGAGTCCGCCAGCCGATGCAGGGGACGCGGGTTCGTGCCCCGGTCCGGGAAGATCCCACATGCCGCGGAGCGGCTGGGCCCATGAGTTATGGCTGCTGAGCCTGGGCGTCCAGAGCCTTGCTCCGCAACGGGAGAGGCCACAACAGTGAGAGGCCCGCGTACTGCAAAAAAAAAAAAAAAAAAAAAAAAAAGCCTTCCAAAAAGTCCTTGGATAGATAAGTCTTCCTAGCTTTGCTTCTAGGTTTCCCAAACTTACCTTGCCAAGAAACCTTTTTGCCCATGACAATGTTAACATTCCTTAACACTTCAATGGAACATGCTTTCAGAAAAACTAATATAAACCATTAAGTATTAAAAAGGTTTAGAGAGAAGAGAGAAATGGGGGGACAGAGGAGTCAGGAAAGGTGTTATGAATGAGATGGGTCTGAAGCGACTCCTATGGATGATTTAAGATTTAGATGAAGAGAGGGCGCTGTGGATTCCCAGAAGCATCAAAGCCATGAGCTGGATGAGCACAGGTACAGAAGACTTGCCAAACACTTTTAGAAGCTGCCAGCTAAAGAACTAGCTAGCTGGAGAACTGTTTCATTTCCCCGCCAATTCATGCCCTCTGATAGCTGCCAAGTCCAGGGTCACCGGGTAAGCCACAGGAAAAAGGGTTCTATAATTACCTGTGAGGCAGGTATTTCTTAGCTTCTGCAAGATCCCTGCAACTATTCTAACAATAAAGTAGGTAAGCCCCACCACCTAGCCTTCCCCTACCTGGCTTCCTGAGCCCCATACCACCTAAGTTGGACCAAAGACCCTCACAAAAGAGAGGGAAGCAGACAATGAATCACATATAGAGATCTTCTCCAAAATTAAAAACACAAATCCAGGGTCTTCCCTGGTGGCGCAGTGGTTAAGCATCTGCCTGCCAATGCAGGGGACACGGGTTCGAGCCCTGGTCCGGGAAGATCCCACATGCTGCGGAGCAACTAAGCCCGTGCACCACAACTACTGAGCCTGCGCTCTAAAGCCTGCGAGCCACAACTACTGAAGCCCGTGTTCCGCAACAAGAGAAGCCACCACAATGAGAAGCCTGTGCACTGCAATGAAGGGTAGCCCCCGCTCGCTGCAACTAGAGAAAGCCCGCAAGCAGCAACAAAGATCCAATGCAGCCAAAAAAAAAAAAAATAATAATTTATAAAAGAATACAAATCAATATAACAGACTTCTAATAGGCTCCTCAACTGCTTTGTCAATTAACTCAATGTTTTAAATGCTAAAATATAAAATAAGTCATGTCAAACAGAGCTGAGATATTCATGACATTTAAAAACTGGGAAAAGACTTAAATTAAAAGATGCCAAAAAAAACAAAAAAAAAACCCCACAAAGCAAACTCGATTTGAATTGTTTACAGGATCTTAATTGGTTTTCTGAATAATCTTTGCTCACAATAGTTTAATTAGACCTGGTAATACAATGACTATTTCCCACTGAAAGCTAGATTACCAAGAGGAATAAAGAATACCAACCTGTATCCATTTCATCAACACTGTTCAAGAAGTCGTCTGGGGTCCGAGGGACACTGTAGCTGCTCATGCTTAGTCCGCTGTCTGTGCTCTCATCTCGAGAGTGATAGGTGCCACTACAAAGAATGAGAGTTAAAGACCAACACAAAAAATTTAAGAAATGATTTCGAGGTAAAAATATAAACACCTGCTGAGTACCAACATGATTCTCAAAGAGAATTAGTGAAAATTCTTGCCCTGCAGCATCTGAAACAAGCACCCTCCTTCAGGGCCCATACAAAGCTCTTTTACTATGAGGTGAAACAGACAAGTTAATCCTAATTGAAACTGGCAACTTTAGGGGGCCAAAATTTCTCATAAGGTTCTGGGCTTGGTGGCAATAAGGGAAAAGAAAGATATTTCCAGTTTTCCTAGGTGAGAGAAAATTCTCTGTGTAGATATTCTCTAGTATCATTTGAATCTAGGGGCTCCACATGGCTCATTTGTTTCAGGGTCTCAATTCCCCGAGTAGCGGTGGTCACAGGCATAGGTCAAAACAACCTCCAGGTGGGTGGTGAGACAGGTCTGCACTAGATTCATGCTAAATTCCTAGCTCTCATGCAGAGAGTTTAAGCCAGAAAAATCAAACCAAAATAAAGAACCAGAATTTCTTTTTGGACTGGGCCAAAACAGATGAGTCACTGCCGATAAGAACTGAACTCCCTAGCTTGATCTCCTTGTTTCTGTTTGGGAAAGGCGGGGAGCCGCAAATAAACACCTTAGCATGAGATAGGAGTCCTGAGAGTTCCAGTTGAAGGAAAGATTAAAAAAAAAAAAAAAAAAACTACAGGGCACATACCTTGAGAAAAACAGAAAAATATGAGCCAAGACAGATTTTTACTTTAGGCTAAATGAACAGTATCACAGATTTACATAGAAGTATGGTAAATATCCTTAGACTATTACTTTCATAAATACGACACTCTCCTAACCTAGTAGCACGCAGACACCAGGTGGCATTGCCTGTACAATTGGGGGTTCTGCTAATTCTAGGAAATCTAATGGCAAAGTGTGAAATAAAGGCAATTGTTCTTAATGGTCTCTGACTACAGTGCAAACTCTAACTTTCCCCACAGCTTGGACACTTAAACAGCTGTTTAGCTTACACAAAAGTTAAACAAAAAATAACTAAGCTTTAAAAACAAGCTTTAACAGTTGCTCAAGGTCGAAAGCTCAGCCCCTAAATTTCTTTCCTAAATTACTCAATGCACTTGCCTTGTTCTCCCTCCCCTTCACTCTGTATATTGCAACCACTAGTTTAATGCTTCTGTCAGATTTTGGCAAGATTCAAAAGCCTCACACAGATCCAAGAAAACACAAATTTGCCTCTGAGACCATTTGTATATAATGCAGCTACTTTGGAGAAGGTCTCAGGATGTGGTTTGTTTTTATTTTGCTTGTCTTGATCTGGGACAAGGGCCTGGTCCTAGTCATCACTCTATTCCCACTGCTAAGAATGGAGCACATATCAAGACACTCAAGACTCTGTTACAGAATAGCTGAATTTACACAGTTGTTCAGAGTTCTTTCCAAGCCTCAGGGGAAGCACATGGGCACTCCTGAGGACCCAGTTCACAAGGCCATTTTCCTGATTAGGAACTGCTCCCTGCAGCCCCCCACCTCCCTTCAATAAACATTCACTGAGCATCTGCTACTGCGCAATAGGGATTAGACTAGTCTGAGGATACAGAGATTAATGACAACAAAAATCTACAACTGATGCTTTCTGAGAGGCTCACAACTTCAGGGAGGGAGGTGAACAAATACATTAATGAATCATATACAAGGGCTATGTGAGCAAAGTGCTTTCAGAACAAAGAGGAGTAAGCTTGAAAAGTACAGGGGAAAGGTTTCATGGAAGGGAATGTGGGAGCTGGCCTTGAAAGACCTCAAGAGTAAAAGGGAGATGAGGGGTTGTTCCACCACTACTAAGAGTCAACTCCATGGCAAGTTAGGGGAACAAGTGTTTAGAGCTTAAGGAATATGTATAATCGAATAATGGGCAGTGGGGAAACCATCAAGAGTTTCTGAAAAGAAAAATGTTATAGTCAGATGTGTGTTTTAGAAACTGGGGGTACTACAGAGTAGACATGGGATTTTGCCCTGAGACTAACAACACTGGCAATGTTCCACTCTGTGATCTTTACCAGAAAATAGAATCTTAAACTGTAGCTCAGCTCTTATCAAAAGTTTTAAGAAAGAATCTGCACAAATGACTATCAGGAGGATATGCAGTCTATCCATTTTTTCCCAAATGGTCTAATTTTATCCCTGGATCAATACAGGCCTTCAATAAGATGGGTACTGGAATTATATTGATCTGAAATTTCCTTTGTGGAAAAGAAAGTTCTGTGGCTATGACCTTTCCTACTTAACCTCAGTTTAAGCTTAGAACTACAGTCTTATATAAATACACTCAATTTTTGGCAGAACTTTAAACTGCATATGTCAGAAGAGTAAATACAAACTTAAATACATTTTAGATGGCCTTTGAAACCAAACTAACCAATTAGGGCACCAGCATTAACCTTAAGACAGAGCAAATGACAGAAAATTCTATTGTACTAAATATTTTGGTATGACAAGGTATTTTGTTTTTCTTAGGATCAGGATGTTTTCAATTCAATTGGTGAGAATTGAAAGGGTAGCATTATAGCCTTCTTAAACAAAAATACCTTTAAATGTTTTAAAAAGTACACTGTTTAAAATTGGTTAAAAAAAAAAAAGCAAAGACCAGAAAGCATTTGTTCCTTATTTTAAAAGCTGAAACTCCATAAATATTTGACAATCTAGAAGAAAGAATTGTAGTCAAATCTTAATTTTAAATGACCTTCTAGGCAAAGAATATGTTCTGTCTCAGCTTGCAGTTTTCAACATAGCCCTCCCTACATATAATAACATCTTTGCAATATGCCTGAAACCCAAGATTTGTGGTAACTCACTAAAAATCATCCTTAAACTATGTTATTTTCAATACTCTTTAATATTAATACATTATTTGAAAGAGGCACAACCATACTTTTTATCTCCTTGACCTGTAGCCCTTAAGAACATGAGGCCTTACAGTGCTCCTGCAGTGAAACCTCTCAGGCTGAACACTTACGTGGAAAATTCCTTCTAATGATCCTTACAATGCAGCCCTAAGTAGGTTTAAGATGCAGTTCATTTGCTTTTATAGAAAGGCATTCACATGTTCCTTCATGATTCTGCAAGTAACTGTTTTTCAACAGTATAGGCAAAAGCAAACACGTGACTGTGAATAAGTATCCCCTCTACAAGTCTGAACAGCTCATTTCCTCTCACATGAGCCAGCTTTTAATCCTCAAGTTTTACTGTACTAGCCATTTATGGAGAGATTCATTTACAGCTATGGTTTTTGGCCCACAAAGATGTTCAAACAGCTTATTACAAGTACTAAGGAGAATCACCTTAAAACTATGACCTTTATCAGATGTTGGCCAGTAGCAACTCTTACCAACCTGTTAAGAAAGGGATCTGAGCTATTGGTCGTCATTGTTCTCAATTCCTGAGACATCCCAGGAGAAGATACTGGATTTTGAGTCCCACCATCCTGCTCCAGTGTTGGTAACTGGCTACGGAGAGCTAATTCCTAGAAAAAAATCAACACAAATAAACAGAATCAATCTACTGATTAACAAATTTATCGTTAGGTTTAAAGTAATAAACTTGTACATATAAAGCTGAAGTATTAACATCTAAAAGTTAATGAGTTTCCCAATCAGAAGGACCAGGTTCTTTTATCCATTTCAAGTGATTAAACATTAAATTATATAAACTGAAAGTTTAATTAGTCTTATTAACCCCAAAACATATATATTTAACTACTTAGCTTCCTTTTGGTATTTTCCTTTTCTGGCAGACACTCCTAAATCCCTCGTTTGGGGTAGGATGGCAAGTCTGATCTTTAAAAAGAGAATTCTTTTAAAGTTTATTTTTACTCACCAACCCTCATATGATTTTATATGTTTGGCACCAGTAATAAAAATAAAGCCAAAAGAACAAAATTTGGTGATTTACCAAGACACCAACACTCCTCACTGCCCTCCTGCATTGTTTTACACTTTGGTATCAAGTAACTCATTCTGACTTCAGGTTTTTCAATCTTGAACTATCTTCTGGGGCATCCAACAATTTCTCAGCAAGATTCTACCTGGAAACTGAGCAAAAGCTATGGGCCATTACTACCCTGATCGTTTCAGAAGGCCTGCCTCAACATGCTTCCAAACATCCCAGGCCTCAGCTTTATATTTGCCTGGGGCTTCAAGGCTAGTTCACCTCACTCTGGCCAACTCTTACACCTTCATTACCACCCAGTTCTTTTCCTCACCTTTTCATCTGTTCGCTGTTCCCTGCCCTGAGGATTTCCACTGTGCCTCTCAAGCTCTCATAAACATCAACTCTGCTAGAGCATCAGCTTTCTCTCCCTCGACATTTTTGGTTTGACCTGAACTACGGCTTTTTATCACAAAGATACTACCTCACCCCCTGCAGCCTTCCTGAGCCAAGCCTGCTCGCTGAGGCACACACCATCTCCAGCACCCTCACTCCCAGTCACCACTGGGTCCAGAAGCAGTGGAGATATTCTCTGAGCTCTGCACCACCACTTCTAGACTATGCAACAACCACTTCTTTTTACTCAGGTTTCTGCCTTCTAGATACCCCATTCTTTAAATGGGTTTCTTAACTGGAGGATCATGACAGAATGCAGAGGGTATGTGAACTTGGATGGAGAAAAAAAATTATATCTTTATTTTCATTAACCTATAACTAAAATCTAGCGTTTTCTTCAATTATAAATATAGGCAACAAACAGTAGTATTTACTATACCTTTGACTTTTCAGCTTTTCATCAATAGAAAACATTTTCATATCATGCTCTAGTTGTTGTAAATGTATTAAAATACCATTTATGTTCATTACTATTTCAATATTATATTAATTTTAAGACATGCCACTATATCTTATCACTTATACATTATGTAGATGATTCACTCAACATGAGTTCCTTGAATTTCTGGATTCCAGTGATCTTCATCCCTACCCACCTCAATCACCCACTTGGTACAGCCAAGACCTTGCTATTCAAAACCAAACCTACCTCTACAATCTTTACTCATGTTTGGGACAATGATCATTGTTTCACTTCATTGCAACTGCATCTATCACCCGGGAACTGTCAATATCCATGCACAAAATCTATATAGTAATCTAATGCTGAAATTCCTGGCTCTCTAAATTGCAATGATATTGACCACTTTACCATTGTATTTCAGTCATTAACTTCCTCGGTCACACCCTGAACTGGTTTAGAAACTTCTTCCCCAGAAATCTTACATGTACTCATCCCGCTTTCTGGAACCGTATTTCTTCTTTCCACCCAGTTTCTTCTGCCTCCTACTATTCCAATCTATTGGCTCTCCTTCCCTACAAGTTTAAATGCAGGGCTGATCATTTTAAATACACATGATTACCTTTCAGATTCCTGATACACACATAATTTTATTTCAACACAGCACATTCCAACCATGAATCAATATTAAAAATGTGCTTGCTTCATTTCTATACTGAGACTGCTAAGAAATGCTAGAGAAAAATCATACAACTATCCAGACTGTTATAAATTAATAGTCTTTGGCCTTGGCTGGGCTCTCCTTAGTACCACTCATTGTTTTTTGTTTTTTCTTGGGTCCTTGGTTACTTTTTTCTCATATTCTCATGATTACTACTCCAAATCTGGCACATTCTCTCAAGACCCTGTTCACTTAAATGCTTTTCCTTTTTCAAGCTCTCTCCCATTTAAATAAGAACACTGAGGTCATCAGGCACAATCTGTGGTTTTCTGGATCCTCCTGTCATCTCTTCCTGCTCCCCCAAAGCCATCTTCATTCATCACCTTTATAACTTTTCTTCCAGTCTCAGAAAATGGATTCCCTCCCGCTGTCTCCTGTTCTAGGCCAACCCACACTCCTAGCAGCTTCTGGGGATCCATTTTACTTGTTTTCTCTATCTTCTATCTTTGATGCGCCCCTCGCCCCCATTTTCACCTTACAAAGTGAGAAGTGACTTTTAAACAAAGTGCACTCCCTGCAGGTCTGTAATACGAAATGTTTTCACTTGGTACCATGTCTTTCCATATACTCTTGACTAGAACACTTTCCTTTCTTATTATTTAAGACACAGTTACCTTCTCTAGGTAATTCTCCAAAATGATCCCATCTCCATCTTCGGATTGGATTAGATTAGACAGATACACAATATGTCTTTCACACCCTGAGCATATGTATGTAACACGATCTTAGCACTTATCACATGATATTGTAATTATTTCTTCTCTGTCCCTTAAGGGCACAAAATGAATACATGAATGAGCATAGAACAAGCTCATTTTGGAGCATAAAACAAGAGCTTCTAAATACTTTGAAGAATTTATGTTGCTATTAAAATATAAGGATGTTAAAAACAATAAATTTTATTTTACTTAAAAATATTTATTTATTTATTTATTTGGTTGGTTGGTTGGTTGAGCTGGGTCTTAGTTGCGGCATGCGTGTGGGATCTAGTTCCCTGACCAGGGATCGAACTCAGGCCCCCTGCATTGGGAGCATGGAGTCCTATCCACTGTGCCACCAAGAAAGCCCTCAAAGCAATACATTATAAAGTGAATAAAATTATAGGCTCTGGATGAGGCTGATGCCTAGGGAAGGCATGCTCATGTTTCTGTGTACCTAGTTTTGAAGTCCTTGCAGCACAAAGCAAATAAATCATTACTGAAATAACTTAATAAATTGGCTATAATTTTCATATTGTTTTTACAACTTTTACTTTATCCTTTTTGATGGCTTCCACTTTTTCAAGGTTTTATGACGTTAAAGCTAATTGTTATGTGCAAAATCTCCATGTTCTCGCTACTCTGAATTCTGCCATATTGCTTGTTTGAAGCTATCAGATTTTTACTTTTTGCTGCCTTTAACAACTGAATTTCTACTGTCAGCAGACACTAAAGAACCAACTATCCATATTTACAAAGAAAGGTAATTTAGAGATGTGAATAAGAAGGCCAGTCTTTACAAGTTGCCTAAGAAGATATCCAACCCCCTAAAAGGCTATGGAAATACTTCTCATCAAATCTATATTTGAGCCAGGACTAAGAGTAACTAACCTAGGGATTCATGTAAACTGAACTTGAAAGGAACAAGGGGAAAAAAATGCCACTTTATTTACTGGTGGTGGTGGTAGGACGGTGTTAGCATTATCAACCAAATAGTGAAGAATACGGCATGAAAACAAATGTAATATGATAAGGCCAATGATATAAATAACATATACAAAGATTATAGAACCCATATACCAGGTATGGATATTCAGCTCAGGTTTGAAACTTCTAGTTACAGGAAAAACTAACAAAACCCCAAAACCAACCAACCAGGGTTGATTAGAAGTAATTTTTGAAGTATTATTGAGGTATCATTGATATATAACTTACACATACATCATCCAAAAATGGGTATATTTTTACATAGCTCAGTATTTGCTAGAAACAAAATTACTTTAACTAAACTTGACTACTTGGTAGCCCCCTCCCCAAGGCATTCTTTCTTTCTTTCTTTTCTTTTTCTTCTTCCTTTCTTTTTTTTCTTTCTTTCTTCTTTCCTTCCTTCTTTCTTTCTTCCTTCCTCTCTCCTTCCTCCCTTCCCTCTCCCCCCATTTCTTCCTTCCTTTCTTCTTCCTTCCTTCCCCCTCCCTCCATCTCTTTCTTTTCTTTCCTTCCTTCCTTGTCTTATTAGTCATCCATTTTATACACATCAGTGTATATATGTCAATCCCAATTAATTATTTTGTTAATATTTTCATCTGTGAACATAATTTATTTCACTGGGTTCAGTAAGGAAGATGAAACATTTTTGTTGATATTTTAAGGAAATTGTCAAAAATCGGGGAGGAAAACTGTATGTATTTACGTAGGAAAACAGGCCAACTTCCCCCTCCCCTTAACATATATCAATAAGTTCAGAGTTCAACTGAATATAAAAACAGTAACATCCACTTCTACATAAACACCACACATGCATGCACACACACCCCCATATAGAGATGTGGAAATCTGCAGAAGTATCCTACTCCATGCTTTACCTAGTCAGACTTTGAAGGAGAGTGAATGTGGAGTCAGAACTAACTGAAAGAGATCCTCCCTAAGCTGTCCTGCTGCCAGTGAGGAACAGTTAAATCATGGGTTTCATTGTGAGTAAGCTTTGTAATTCCTTGTATCCTTAGCCAAGGACTGTAAATGTGAAAGTGAACACACTGTATAAAATTAATAATTTTAGAAGTAAAACATTAAAAATTTGTTTCAGAGTTGTACAGACTTTTTGCCAGTGACTTTAGAGAAAAATAATTAATATGGATAAGTATGAAATGAAGTTAAATAATCTGAATTTTTTTAATCAAAAATATTTCATATAAACTTTCTCCATTATATGCACTTAAAAATAATTCCTGTATATATCTACATGTACCTAAGTAGAATAAACCCATTCTATTGCAATAAAGTAATTTTGTCAAAACACATTTTGGATGAATATGAACATCATTTTGTAATTGAGTAAATCTGGCATAGCTGTTTTAAAAATCAGCCTTGGGACATAATTGGATTGTCTACAAAAACTGATTTCAGTTGAAACACTTCATGTTGAAAGTTATGTCTATCTCTAAGGAGTTTTTTATCCTGAACAAATGTCTAATATTAGAATACTGAGCTAAAAATACAAGTTCGTTAAGCTTCTCTTTTTCCCAAAGGTAGTCAGAATAAACAGTTTGACAGACTTTCAAAAATGGAGAAGTAAGCAAGTTATAGGAAATTCAGCCAAAATTTATCATGCTTCTGTATTTCAAAGGTCAAACAGTTCTTTTAGAGTATTTGACTTTTTCTAAAGGAAGCAAATATTTTTAGCTCATTTTCTTCTGTAATAATACAAAAATGTGGTGGCTTTTCCCATTGAGATTGTAAATCTTAGCTAATCTGGGACGCATGTGGAGTCAGAGCTATCTGCAACTATAAGTAAAACTGATGGTCCCAGCTTGGTCTGGAGGGAACTTTCCAGGATGGTTTATAAAGGAAAACATGATTTGCCTGGTTCATATAGTGGACTTTTATGGACTCAGGATCCAGCCATGAGCCACTGGTCCTTTTTGTATTTCCCTCCTCTCATTTAAATAGGAGTATCATTTCTCATAGGGTAAAAAAGATACTTTAAGATAATACATATCTGGTAGTATTTTGGCTCCATATAAAACTGATGCTTTGGTTCACATCATTTAGAAAAATAAGGAGAAAGGCAGTAGAAGAAGTCAGTAGTCTGGAAACATTTAGAACATCTCTAGGTTATTAAATTCTTTAGAGTATCCAAGAGACATGGAAGCATATGTCTATGCAAGTCAAAATTTAGAAACAAGTCAAATATCTATCAGTAGGTGAACAGATAAACAATTGTAGTATATCCCTACAATGGCATACTACTTAGCAATAAAAAGGAATGAACTGTAAATACAACATGAATGAATCTCAAAATAATCATGCTAAGGTGAAAAAGTTATGATTCCATTTATAGAACATTCTATAAAATTAATGTCAACTTTACTTTCTTAAAGCAATTTTATCTTCAGCAAATACTATGTGAGAGTGTTTCATTTCTGGATAATATATTGCACACAAGTGAAGGTCCCCCCTCTCCAACCTAATCAATTTATTTAAGGTAGGTTAGTCTAGCGAACTAGAAATCCAAATTTAGAAATGAAGAATAACTCTGAAAATACACATCTTTTAAACAGTTTGTCTTAGTAATAGCAGTTTATGTCAACAATTTTAAAAACAAACAAACAAAAAGCCATTTCTTCCAACTATTCAAGATAGGTCTTGCCATACCCCATTTTCCAACACAGCTTTAAACAGTCACAGAATATTTAATTATGTTGGAAATTAAAACATTTAGCCAATGTTTAGAATGCTTTTTGTTTTTAAATATTTGTGCCATTTATCATTTATGTTGGAAATTAAAACATTTAGCCAATGTCTAGAATGCTTTTTGTTTTTAAATATTTGTGCCATTTACCAAAGTATCTTCAACTTCAGAACCTTTTTGACTAAAAAGATGTGTATCTATGATTCAAATTCATAGAATGATTCACAGAATCATTTCAATCTATGATTTAGTCAATATTAGGACTTCAAAAAGAAGAGAGATAAACTTGGAAAAGGTATTAATTGGATTCTGAAATAGCTTTTCTAGTATCTGCTAACATAAAAGAGAGTTTGGAGGGAAAAAAAAGCCAAAACTTTGCTATTATTAAATTCAGAAAAAAAAATTATTATTACTTTTTTTTCACATGGCTGATTATTTTCACATGGCTCTGAACAGGGGTACTGTACTATTTTGCTCTATTTGACTAAAACTATGGACATCTGAATCTCTTCACCATTTCAGGCTAACAGTGTAGTACAATATCCTCAACATTAATACTGTGGGTTTTATCCATCATTAACCCAGTAACTGACCCTGGTGTGTATTTATTACTATCCACAAGGAATGGCAACTACACAATATTCATCAGTTGCAAAAAATTTATAGTTATAATTTCTATGAAGAGTAAAGCAATTATTTGCTCAGAGATAAGCTATCTATACACAGCAGTCTTGTTTCTATTTTCTGGGTCGTTTCAAGCATTCTGATGAGGGCACTTGGGGATGCGTTTTGACCTAGGCCTTATGAAGGAAATGGAGACTCTTAATCAGTAAAAGGGAAGGGGAAAAGTCAGGTACTCCTTATGGGGAAAAGCTCATGAGTGGAATCATGGCAACAAGACAGAGGAGTGCACTTGGCAGAAGGAAGGTAACTGGCTTAACCAGAATTGAGAGAGAGAAAGAAGGATACTGACCACAGACCATAAATGAGCTAGGTTGCAGTTTAGGCTTGATCTCATAGGTATTAGGGAACTGCAGGTACTAAGAACCACATTCTTAAGCATAAGAGAAGGTAAAAACATTCACACTCAGGGGGAACTATCTTTCCTTAAAGTGTTAGTTTCAAAAGACTTTGAAACAGAAGCTGGGATGCATTCCTAACCCACTCTCTCAAAGGTCTCCCTCCAGTCACAGAGGAGAAACTGATGTATTATAAAGAGTTATACAGAAAAATTGAGCATTCCATACATGTTCAATCTCATGGAGCAAAGACGATGTTTATACTTTTAAAAAGTTTTTTTTTTTTCTGAGACCAGAAATTGCTTTAGAAACAAAAATAGTGAATAATCAAAATGAAATTTAAAAACTTAAAGCTCTATGAGGACAACTTTTTCCAAAACGCTGCCAACAAACCCTAACAAATTGAGGCAATAATTTCCATTTTTAACTAAGAAAATATACTAACCCCTTTAAAGTTGTCTCAATTTTTCAGAATTTTGTATTAACCTCACCCATATTGACACTAGTTTACAAGACCAGAAAATCCTACAATACAGACAGGTTTTGTTAATCCCATGCAGAAGTACTTAAGGATAGCTTCTGAAACAAGTAATTTGTGAATATTCTGAAGTCTGGTACCTTCTCACAGCAAATGCAGTATATAATTACAAAACAATGCCACTGATTTCATGTTGCTTGTTAACTCATCTGCACTGATTTCTATTAGAAAAGTAAAAACAAACAACAAACAGAACCCAAACCCCCCACAACACTGAACAGGAGTGCCTGGCGCTCAAGCTTTGAATGGATCCAACCCTTTTTCTTCATTATTCCTTTTTACAGTCTGTTTTTTGAGACTGGAAAGCTCTTTCTGGCTTTCTTGATTATCCTGGTAACCTTATTAAAAGGCATTTTCACTTAAGATATGACCCTTCTTTGTGGAATCTTTCCTGGCATCTACATTAAGATAATCTAGAAAATATGTAGGATGAGAAAAACACAGATACTTGCTTGATACAAATACAACCAGATTCTGGGTATTTGAGCAACTCCAAATTTAGCCCTATACTGGAATTTCATACATTTTCACAATTGTGCCAGGTAAATACATTGACAACTGAATCTTATATAACAAGGCAGTATTTTATTCTCCACATATGCGAAGTTGAATTAAAAAAAATTTTATAGGGCTTCCCTGGTGGCACAGTGGTTGAGAGTCCGCCTGCCGATGCAGGGGACGCGGGTTCGTGCCCCGGTCCGGGAGGATCCCACATGCCGCGGAGTGGCTGGGCCCGTGGGCCATGGCTGCTGAGCCTGCACTCCGCAATGGGAGAGGCCACAACAGTGAGAGGCCCGTGTACCTCAAAAAAAACAAAAAACAAAACAAAACAAAAAACAAATAACCTTTTATAAAACCTATCTCTTTCAGGTTTCCTGCTCTGGCTTAGACAAATCTAAGGAATAACTAAGGAATCAACCCTGTAATTTTAATACCATACAAATTTAATAGAAATTCAATTTACAAATCTTAACTTTTCTAAAGTTTTACTACTAAAAGAAGTATCTAAAAACTCCTGATAATTTTAATGAGCAACTGTTTACACTTATACTGATGTATGAAATAAAGACCCGAAGGTATTTAATTTACTTATCAGATTTAAAGTTTAAGATCTTAGTAGGAAAAAATAAAAAGGAAGCAATTTCAAAACACTTTAACATGGAGAACTTTTTGCTTGATCCCGAATCTCATTTGAATTAATTTCTGCGCCTATGTTTCTACTTCATTTACTACAAATAAAAGAAACACTTCAGAGAAAAAGCAAGGAAAAATGTCTTCACTTTATATAAAGATTCAATGCTACAGTGCTCTTCCCAGTCAAATGTGGTATTAGTGGTCCTCATTGTAAGAATGTCTGCTCTGCTTTAGCAAAGATGACGTTCATTAGTTATTCCCTGGATTTCTTGATTAAAGGAGGCATTTATGAGATAGACAATGTATAGAGTTTTTCCTCTCACAAAGTTAACTGGTCTCTATGAAGATTCTATCTGGTGCTCCAATGGACCAGTTAACAGTATCTAAAATGAGTGGAGTTCTGCCAATTCCCACTTCCACAGCTCATTCTAACACAATGCACTTGTTAGCCTAGTGCAGAGGAGCTCCACAGAATATGAGGTGTTTCATGGTTGCTTCTGGCAATCTGAGAAAAGTGCAATAATCCCCCAGCTCCTAATTCCTTCAAATCTGTGAACCCTGAACAAAGAGAATCTCTTTGGTTTCAAGAATGAGATTCTTTCCATGAGTCAGGTAAGTGCCTATGTTACAGAAGGAAAAAATGGCCACAATCTTTCCATCTAAATAAGGTACCTTCACAACCAGTGTTCCTTTGGGTTCATCAGGGAGGAATGCTGATAAAAGCCAACAAAGAAACCCAAAACAGTACTCAGGTAGATCCTTTTCTCTTCTGATAATTTTAATATTCCTTCTTTGGAGTGTTCACTAAAAGAAACTTTTCCTTTCCTAGTAGTATGATTATAATTCTTAATAAGATTTCCTAAAGTAGCCTACCCAAGTAAATAACCTGTACTACCTTTGTTACTGTTCAAATTATTAATTTCTATAAATCATTGTAAGTACTATTTTAGGCTATGCAAATAAAAAATCAGGCACACTTCAAGGCTGACAGGGTGTATATACTACATATCAAATGTGGGGAAAAAAAAGACCTCAACAGAGTTTTGAATACTACTCTGGGAGGAGTGGGGAGGGAACAGATAGTGTAAACTTTCTGGGAACGGCAATGTTAACTTAAGTATCATGGTAGAAAGATGCCTCAAAGTTACTCTGGGCTAATCTTCTGTGAGGACAGGCCCCTGGAGCAGAATTTTTTCTCTTTCCTAATTTAATATCTGTTTTCAATGCTAAAACATCAGATAAGAGCCTACCTGACATTTTGGAGAATTTGCTGTGCTGGGATTGATATTCCGCATTGCCTAAGAGTGAAAAATAAGATGGATAAAAATTACTTTAAGCCACATGGTTTGGCTGTGTAGGCTGACTTACAAATTGTACCCAGACATATCACTATAGCACAGAATTCCCAAGCTAGCCCAAGAAGAAGCAGGCTGAGGAAGACAGGAGCCAACGGAGTCGCCACATAACAAACGGAAACCTCAGAAGTGTTAAACAGCATTGAGGATAGGACAGTAAGACTTTAGGTGTCAGGGTTCAAATAAAACTGGATATTGGTCAGGTAGGTTCTTTACTCCTGAATATTAGATGAAGCAGGAAAAATATAATTTGATGCTTCAGTGATAAGAGAAACTATCAATGGAAGAAGTTCACAGGAAGCCAAAAGACTTAAGATATACTGAATTTATATGGATTGCTAAAAAACAAAACCAAAAAATCTTAAAAAATACACCATTAGTATAAGAATAGAGCAGGTCTGTCACTTCAACAAAAGAAGACAACACAGTAGGTAGTAAAGAAGAAATAAAGAAGTTACCTTTAAAGGAAACTATTCTGTCTAGGACCCATCACCCAGAGTAAGAGCGAGAATAAGATTTAGAAAAATTCTTTAGAATGAAGAATTTTACAAGTAGCAGCATTTTGCCCATTGGGCGGGAAGGGGGTGGGGGAGAGCTGATCTATGGCAACAATAAAATGATGGATGGCCCATTCCCAGACTTTAACCTTTCTTATTAACAGGTTTCTTGGTTTTGGTAGTCTTTAATTCATATGTGAAATTATATTTGCATACGCCATCTAGTACTCAGTAACAACAAAATGAAAACAGGCTGTGTAAAACATACCCTTAAATTGCTTTATTTCTTGTAAGAGCTATATAACTATAATTTTGATGGTGCTACCTTGTTCTGATGATAAAGTTTTATTTAAATGAAAAATATTTCCTTTATAGTAATATGTTAAAAAGTCCATCAGAGATACAGTAATCTTGTTAATGTGCTTCCTTTCTCTACCTTCTTAAAGGCGGATGAGGGAATATTTCTTTCAAGACCACTTCTTGACATCATATGCTGGCATCATATTTCTTACTCACTTTGGTGCCAACCACGCTAGAATTACACTGGCAGGTTACTGATAGCACAAACAGTTTAAAGGTGTGCCTGTCTGGGATTCCATGGCTTAGTTTAATTCTTAGGTACCAGTTCTTCAAATCCCAAATCTGAGTTCAATGACTGTATCAAGTTCATGTATTTCCATTAACACGTGACACTATTAAAATATAACACTCATGAAAAAAAAGTACCTTGTTCAAATGTCTACATCCTGGCCACAAAAATGTAGAGTATAATGATATCTTTAATGCCTATACTTAGTATGCTATGATTTAGGTGAGGAAAAATAGTACAGATACGTATATTTCACGTTTGCAAACAGAAAGAATGTCTCTGGGGAAAAAAAAAATACAAGAAACTGATAGCTACTTACAACCAGAAAAGAGAACTAGAGAAATGGAAAAGGAGATTTCATTTTCACTGTACGTTTACCTTTTGTACACTTTCAAAATCACATCATGTTTATTATCCAAAATATTTACATAAAAATTTTAAAATATATTGCTTTGAGAAGATCACACTCCCAATATCTGAATTTAGATTTTATCACTCTGAAATAAGATAAAGTAAAAATTCATTTTGAGGTGAGGGATTATATATTCTTATGGCACATAAAGACCAACAGTATTTCTGAAAGAAAACTGGTAAAAATGGTCGTAAAGTTTTCCAGCTCTCTAATGTTAGAACCTACCCATCCCAACATGAAAAAATATCCATAAGTAGATAATTTTAAAGCACTGTGGGATCTTCTGAACTTGGGATAGCCTGTATTGTTTTAAATAAAACATCTTAGATTCAGCAATACTGAAACATTTATCATTTGAGAAATATCATATTGTGTATTCCCCTAGACAAATAATTCTTTTAAAGTAAAAGATGTTTCTCCCCAAGTGATGTCCCAGAGTTTCCCCGCTTAGTGAAATCCTCAGATATATAGTAGTCTGCAATTCCATGTACAGACATACCTCATCTTATTGCACTTCGCAGACACTGCAATTTTTTTTTTTTAAACATACTGAAGGTTTGTGGCAACCCTGCATCTAACAAGTCTATCAGAGCCATTTTTCCAACAACATTTGCTCACTTCATGCCTCAGTGTCACATTTTGGTAATTCTCACAATATTTCAGTCTTTTTCATTGTTATTACATTTGTTATGGTTATCTGTGATGTGATCTTTGATGTTACTATTGCAAAAAGATGACTCACTGAAGGCTCACATGATGGTTAATATTTTTAAACAATCAAGTATTTTAAAATTAAGGTATTTAATTTTACATTAAATTTATTTAAATTTACATTAAATTTTACAATAAACAATTTACATTGTTTATTTTAAGACATAATGCTATTGCACACTTAATAGACTACAGTATGGTGTAAACATTAACTTTCATATGCAACGGGAAACCAAAAAATTCATGTGATTCACTTTATTGTAATACTTGCTTTACTCTGGTGGTCTGGAACTGACCGGCAATATCTCCGAGGTATGCCTGTATATTTGAGGAAAAGCACCCTTGCTTCCTTCGATTTTTGCCTGACTGCAATGAATAAGACCAAAACATCTCTTTGTGATACAGGTTTACAAGTTACAGCCTATGTGATCAAAGGCCAGTTAAACTAAGACGAGAGCTGGACAGAATGTTTCTGTGTCACTCTAGTTTCAGAGAAACAACATTCCTCTGTAACTAATAAATGCCAAAATGAAACACACCCAACTTTATATAGGAAAACAAAACCCCAAGAGTGGAAGGCTGGTCTCTAACCTGTGGCCTCACCTGCCGAAGCAGTTCTTGCTGCTTCAGTCGCAGTCTCTCTTTCTCCATCTGCAACTGCTGCAGCCGCATCTGTTGCTGCTGGTTGGAATTGCCACCACCCATGACTCCTCCCTGAGGGCTCTGGGGGGCCAGGGGTGGTGGCTGTTTCACTGGAGCACTCTGACTGATTCTCTGGTTCATGGCTGAAATGAAACAGAAGATCTATCCTAAAAAACTAGCAAAGAAAAAGGATATTCAGTTATTCAAAAGCAACTGGGGATATTCAACATAGCCTTTTCTGTAATAAGACTAGAAACAACCTAAAAATCCACCAATATTACAATGGTTATATTAATTTATTATTATTGTAGTCATCTTTGTCGTTATCCTAGCATGCAAGGCAGCCATAAGAGAAAAAAAACAAGTAACTCTAAGAGGCAGTGACATGGAACAGTCTAAGACATACTAAGTTAAAAGCATAGTACAGAATAGATAGTATCAAAAAAAGTGGGGCAGGTGGAATATATACTACATGCATATCCAGAGAATCTGAATTGAAGGACAGCCAAGAAGAAATTAACACCTGTTGGTTCTGGACCTGGGGAACTGGATGACTAAAGGACCGACTTCAAGAGAGACATTTTTTATAACTTTTCAAGTTTGAATAATGTGAATATATTGCTTATTATAAAATATTATATTTAATTAAAAATAAATCTCTCAAAGTAACTGAGTCAAAGCATTCTAAGCAGTAAAGCTCATCAAGATTATTAATCTTTAAATATAACTCTAATAAATCAAGTAGATTAAATGATCTGATGCATGCTCATAATAAACTAAGCCTACAAGAATCTGGATGGTACTTCCCTGATGGTGCAGTGGTTAAGAATCCTCCTGCCAATGCAGGGAACACAGGTTCGAGGCCTGCTCCGGGAAGATCCCACACGCCACAAAGCAACTAAGTCCGTGTGCCACAACTACTAAGCCTGTGCTCTAGAGCCCACGAGCCATAACTACTGAGCCCATGAGCCACAACTACTGAAGCCACGTGCCTAGAGCCCGTGCTCTACAACAAGAGAAGCCACTGCAAGGAGATGTCTGTGCACCACAATGAAGAGTAGCCCCTGCTCGCCGCAACTAGAGAAAGCCTGAGCTCAGCAACGAGGACCCAATGCAGCAATGAATCCATCAATAAATTTAAAAAAAAAAAAAAAAAAAAAAAAAAAGAATCGGCCTGCCAATGCAGGGGACACGGATTTGATCCCTGGTCCAGGAAGATCCCACATGCCGCAGAGTAACTAAGCCCATGTGCCACAACTACTGAGCCTGCGCTCTAGAGCCCACGAGCCACAACTACTGAGCCCGCGAGACACAACTACTGAAGCCCGCGTGCCTAGAGCCCGTACTCTGAAACAAGAGAAGCCACTGCAAGGAGATGTCCGTGCACTGCAACGAAGAGTAGCTCCCGCTCGCCGCAACTAGAGAAAGCCTGAGCGCAGCAACGAGGACCCAACGCAGGCCGAAATAAATAGATAAACAAATAAATAAATAAGTTAATTAACTAATTAAAAAAAAAATAGAATCCGCCTGCCAATGCAGGGACACGGGTTGATCCCTGGTCTGGGAAGATCCCACATGCTGTGGAGTAACTAAGCCCGTGCACCACAACTACTGAGCCTGCGCTCTAGAGCCCGCGAGCCACAACTACTGAAGCTCGCGCGTCTCGAGCCTGTGTTCTGCAACAAGACAAGCCACTGCAATGAGAAGCCTGTGCACTGCAATGAAGAGTAGCCCCCGCTCACTGCAACTAGAGAAAGCCTGCACACAGCAAGGAAGACCCAATGCAGCCAAAAATAAATAAATAAACAAATAAATAAATTTATTTTAAAAAAAGAATCTGGATGGCATAGATTGGTCTCATTCAACAGCTCAGGTAGTCATTGTTATTTTTTTAGTTGAACATATAATATACCATTTGACAATTAGAAACAGACTGGATTCCTAAACTAGTGAATTTCTGTCACTGATACAACATTGACCAAACTGTGGATTGTGGTAACCTTGGTGAACAGATGGAAGTTTTATTATGTGAAAATGGCAATAAGAATGATGTATCACCTTTTCAGACACATATTCAACTTTTTAAGGTGAAATTTCAGGTCACTGTTTCTACTAAATGTTTAATACATACTGACCAAAGAAAACCTCTGGCCCAAATGACTTCACAAACACTTGAGGAAGAAATAATACTAATCTTATAAAACCTTTTCCAGAGAACAGCAAAGAAGGAAACTCCACAACACCTTTGAGACCAGCATAACCCTAATACCTTACAAGGACATTAAAACAAAGAAAAATTACAGATCACGTTCTCTCATGAACCTTGCTACCAAAATCTGAAATGACATTCACTGACAGCTCTCATGATATACTGGCTCCCAGCCAAATGGCAAACTCCTTCTGGTGATGTTTCACGTGTCCTCTGTTGAAGCCACAGAGGCTGCTTGGTAAATGCCAACTCTTCTTGGAGGCTACTTGACCAAACCTCCCCAGCCTTCCCCAGAGTCTGCCATGTGCATTAAGAATCATCTTCCTTCAGGGCACTGCCCTGGGACATTTGTTTACTGACATTTCTCACCTGATTGTATTTTTTTTTTTTTTTTTTTCTTCGTGGTACTCGGGCCTCTCACTGTCGATGGCCTCTCCCATTGCAGAGCACAGGCTTCGGACGCACAGGCTCAGCGGCCATGGCTCACGGGCCTAGCTGCTCCACAGCATGTGGGATCTTCCTGGACCCGGGCATGAACCCGTGTACCCTGCTTCGGCAGGTGGACTCTCAACCACTGCGCCACCGGGGAAGCCCCTGATTGTAATTTTTTATTTACAAATTTGTATCTTCTCTTAGACTGGAGTGCTACAGGAGTGGGGAGAGTATCCTAATTGTATATATATTCTCAGTGTCTAGTCCAGCATCTTTGCACAAAACTTGTGCTGAAAAAAACTGTAATATTTCTAAGTCAGTTAAGTATTCACTGAGGCAGAAATTTAACTATTTAATATGTGATAATATAGAAATCCTACCAATTTCCCCTTAGACTGACCAACTCTTCCATGAGACAGCATAACATTGATATAGAACCAAGGATATTAGAAGAAAGGAAAATTACAGACCAACTCTCCCCTAGAACGCCTTGGTTCAATTCAACCTACTGAGATATCTATATAAGGTGATGGTATTTTTGATCTTACTCTTCCCCTCAATTTTTTCTGTATTTCTTTTCCTAACTTCTTGAGTTGAACTTACTTAGCTTAAGTCTTTTCTTAGAGCATTTAAGTCAATAAATTTACCTTTAAGTACTGTTTTTCCTGCATGTCATACAGTTGAAATAGTACGTAAAATTCATGATTGTTCTACCCCAAATATCTGTAATTTCTACTGTGATTTCCATTTAACTCATGAGTTACTTAGGAGTACACTTTTATGCTCTCAAGCATACATTTAAATTTTTAAAAATAATTTCCATAAACAAATAGAGAAGCAGAAAAAATAATATAGATGATGAATCCTCATGTAGTCATCATCTGGGTTCCCAATGATCAATACATAACCAATTTTGTTTTACATCTATTCTCATCGACTTTTCCCTCAATTATTTTCAAGCAAATAATACAGCATTTCATCCATAATCACAATATGTATCATTCGGGTTTTTGCTTAGATTCTTAGATCTTATAACTATATTTTCTGTCTAATGCTGAAAAATTTGCTTCCAATAACATTAATATGTATTATCCTTCTATACATATGCAAGTATTTCAAAATAACATACAAGCGATTATTAAAGATATGGTCAACAAAATGGTTATTAAAAGTTTGGTCCTTAAGATATTTTATTAGGTGTATCCAGCCAAATCACTGCGGTTAAGTGTCATCTGAAATAATTCTTCTGACTCGGCCAACTCAATATACAGGCTCACTTGTGGCGACGTGCTTCTGAATTTCAGACACTGGCTTTACTTGCCACTCCCCACTGCCCCTAGCAGTTTGTTTATTCCGTTTTTAAAAATCAAAGCAAACACACAGATATGGTAGCATACTTCTTAGATAAATGGTGGCATACTCTTTCTTTTTTTTTACTATATATTTGCTGATTTTTCTGGCTTTTAAAAAAAATATTTATTTATTTATTTATTTTTGGCTGTGTTGGGTTTTCGTTTCTGTGCGAGGGCTTTCTCTAGTTAAGGCGAGCGGGGGCCACTCTTCATTGAGGTGCACGGGCCTCTCACTGTCAAGACCTCTCTTGTTGCGAAGCACAGGCTCCAGGCTGAGTAGTTGTGGCTCACGGGCCTAGTTGCTCCGTGGCATGTGGGATCTTCCCAGCCCGGGGCTCGAACCTGTGTCCCCTGCATTGGCAGGGAGATTCTCAACCACTGCGCCACAAGGCAAACCGGTGGCATACTCTTAATACTTAACTTCATTTTGCCTTTTTGCTAATAAAACATCCCTGAGACTACTCCAAAGCAGTATATAGAGATCCCCCCGCCATTTTCTTTTAAAAATAGCATAGCATTTCATTCAACTAATTTCCTATTAGGTACCACAGTTTTAATTATAACCTACATGTTTAAGAGCTGGTAGAGCAAGCCATATATTTTTTTTAACATCTTTATTGGAGTATAATTGCTTTACAATGGTGTGTTTTTATACCCGTCCTACTCCTAAGCTCTTCATGACATTTTTTTTTCTTAGATTCCATATATATGTGTTAGGAAACAATATTTCTTTTTCTCTTTCTGACTTACTTCAATCTGTATGACAGACTACAGGTCCATCCACCTCACTACAAATAACTCAGTTTCGTTTCTTTTTATGGCTGAGTAATATTCCATTGTATATATGTGCCACATCTTCTTTATCCATTCATCTGTTGATGGACACTTAGGTTGCTTCCATGTCCTGGCTATCGTAAATAGAGCTGCAATGAACATTTTGGTACATGACTCTTTTTGAATTATGGTTTGCTCAGGGTATATGCCCAGTAGTGGGATTGCGGGGTCATATGGTAGATCTATTTGTAGTTTTTTAAGGAACCTCCATACTGTTCTCCATAGTGGCTGTATCAATTTACATTCCCACCAGCAGTGCAAGAGGGTCCCCTTTTCTCCACACCCTCTCCAGCATTTATTATTTCTAGAGTTTTTGATGATAGCCAATCTGACCGG
>NC_041229.1:31267407-31269283 GCF_002837175.3 Physeter macrocephalus
TTTGTTAGTGTCTGGCCTTACATTTAGGTCTTTAATCCATTTTGAGTTTATTTTTGTGTATGGTGTTAGGGAGTGTTCTAATTTCATACTTTTACATGTACCTGTCCAGTTTTCCCAGCACCACTTATTGAAGAGGCTGTCTTTTCTCCACTGTATATTCTTGCCTCCTTTATCAAAGATAAGGTGACCATATGTGTGTGGGTTTATCTCTGGGCTTTGTATCCTGTTCCACTGATCCATATTTCTGTTTTTGTGCCAGTACCATACTGTCCTGATTACTGTAGCTCTGTAGTATAGTCTGAAGGCAGGGAGCCTGATTCCTCCAGCTCCATTTTACGTTCTCAAGATTGCTTTGGCTATTCGGGGTCTTTTGTGTTTCCATACAAATTGTGAAATTTTTTTTTCTAGTTCTGTAAAAAATGCCAGTGGTAGTTTGATAGGGATTGCATTGAATCTGTAGATTGCTTTGGGTAGTAGAGTCATTTTCACAATGTTGATTCTTCCAATCCAAGAACATGGTATATTTCTCCACCTATTTGTATCATCTTTAATTTCTTTCATCAGTGTCTTATAGTTTTCTGCATACAAGTCTTTTGTCTCCTTAGGTAGGTTTATTCCTAGATATTTTATTCTTTTTGTTGCAATGGTAAATGGGAGTGTTTTCTTAATTTCACTCTCAGATTTTTCATCATTAGTGTATAAGAATGCCAGAGATTTCTGTGCATTAATTTTGTATCCTGCTACTTTACCAAATTCATTGATTAGCTCTAGTAGTTTCCTGGTAGCATCCTTAGGATTCTCTATGTATACTATCAGTAATCAAGACAGTATGGTACTGGCACAAAAACAGAAATATAGATCAATGGAACAGGATAGAAAGCCCAGAGATAAACCCACACACATATGGTCACCTTATCTTTGATAAAGGAGGGAAGGATATACAGTGGAGAAAAGACAGCCTCTTCAATAAGTGGTGCTGGGAAAACTGGACAGCTACATGTAAAAGTATGAAATTAGAACAATCCCTAACACCACACACAAGAATAAATTTGAATTTTGTCAAAAGCTTTCTCTGCATCTATTGAGATGATCATATGGTTTTTCTCCTTCAGTTTGTTGATATGGTGTATCACATTGATTGATTTGCATATATTGAAGAATCCTTGCATTCCTGGAATAAACCCCACTTGATCATGGTATATGATCCTTTTCATGTGCTGTTGGATTCTGTTTGCTAGTACTTTGTTGGGGATATTTCCATCTGTGTTCATCAGTGATACTGGCCTGTAGTTTTCTTTCTTTGTGACATCTTTGTCTGCTTTTGGTATCAGGGTGATGGCCTCATAGAATGAAATGGGAGTGTTCTTCCCTCTGCTATCTTTTGGAAGAGTTTGAGAAGGATAAGTGTTAGCTGTTTTCTAAATTGTTTGATAGAATTCGCCTGTGAAGCCATCTGGTCCTGGGCTTTTGTTTGTTGGAAGATTTTTAATCACAGTTTCAATTTCAGTGCTTGTGATTGGTCTGTTCATATTTTATATTTCTAGAGTTGCTTGTAGTAATCTCTAATAATCTTTTGTATTTCTGCAGTGTCCATTGTTACTTCTCCTTTTTCATTCCTAATTCTACTGAGTCTTCTCCCTTTTTTTCTTGAGGAGTCTGGCTAATGGTTTATCAATTTTGTTTATCCTCTCAAAGAACCAGCTTTTAGTTTTACTGATCATTGCTACTGTTTCTTTCATTTCCTTTTCATTTAGTTCTGATCTGATCTTTATGGTTTCTTTGCTTCTGCTAAATTTGGGGGTTTTTTTGTTCTTCTTTCTCTAATTGCTTTAGGTGCAAGGTTAGGTTGTTTATTCGAGATATTTCCTGTTTCTTA
>NC_041229.1:31269678-31270343 GCF_002837175.3 Physeter macrocephalus
GTTGCTACTCCAGCTTTCTTCTGATTTCCATTTGCATGGAATATCTTTTTCCATCCCTCACTTTCAGTCTGTATGTGTCCCTAGGTCTGAAGTGGGTCTCTTGTAGACAGCATATATATGGGTCTTGCTTTTGTATCCATTCAGCCAGTCTGTGTCTTTTGATGGGAGCATTTAATCCATTTACATTGAAGGTAATTATCGATATGTATGTTCCTATTACCATTTACTTAATTGTTTCGAGTTTGTTCTTGTAGGTCTTTTCCTTCTTTCGTGTTTCTTGCCTAGAGAAGTTCCTTTAGCATTTGTTGTAAAGCTGGTTTGGTGGTGCTGAACTCTCTGAGCTTTTTCTTGCCTGTAAAGGTTTTAATTTCTCCATCAAATCTGAATGAGATACTTGCTGGGTAGAGTAATCTTGGTTGTCGGTTTTTCTCCTTCATCACTTTAAATATGTCCTGCCACTCCCTTCTGGCTTGCAGAGTTTCTGCTGAAAGATCAGCTGTTAATCTTATGTGGATTCCCTTGGGTGTTATTAGTTGCTTTTCCCTTGCTGCTTTTAATGTTTTCTTTGTCTTTAATTTTTGATAGTTTGATTGATATGTGTCTTGGCATGTTTCTCCTTGGTTTCATCCTATATGGTACTCTCTGTGCTTCCTGGATTTGATTGA
>NC_041229.1:31271083-31288381 GCF_002837175.3 Physeter macrocephalus
TGTTTTGGGGTGTCTGTAGCCTTATTAAGATTTTAGGCAGCCTCTGCTAATGGATGTGGCTGTGTTCCTGTGTTGCTAGTTGTTTGGCATAGGGTGTCCAGCACTGTAGCTTGCTGGTCGTTGAGTGGATCTGGGTCTCGGTGTTGAGATGGAGATCTCTGGGAGATTTTTCCCATTTGATATCACATGGAGCTGGGAGGTCTCTTGTGGACCAGTGTCCTGAAGTTGGTTTTCCCACCTCAGAGACACAGCCCTGACGCCTGGCTGGAGCACCAAGAGCCTTTAATCCACACAGCTCAGAATAAAAGGGAGAAAAAAGAAAGAAAAGAAAAGAAAAGGAAGGAAGGAAGGAAGGAGGGAAGGAAAGAAAGAAAGGAAAAGAAAGAAGGAAAAAAAGAAAGAAAGAAAGAAAAGGAAAGAAAGAAAAGAAAGAAAGAAAGAAAATAAAATAAAGTTATTAAAATAAAAAATATTAAGAAGAAAAATTTTAAAAATTAAAAATAAACCCCAAAAACAGGACTGTCAGAACCCTAGGACAAATGGTGAAAGCAAAGCTATACAGACAAAATCTCACACAGAAGCATACACATACACACTCACAAAAAGAGAAAAAGAACAAAAAGAGAAAAAGGGGAAAAAAATAATATATCTTGCTCCCAAAGTCCAACTCCTCAGTTTGGTGTTATTCGTTGTCTACTCAGGTATTCCACAGATGCAGGGTACATCAAGTTTATTGTGGAGCTTTAATCCGCTGCTTCTGAGGCTGCTGGGAGAGATTTTCCTTTCTCTTCTTAGTTTGCACAGCTCCAGGTGTTCAGCTTTGGATTTGGCCCCGCCTCTGCGTGTAGGTCGCCTGAGGGCGTTTGGTCTTTGCTCAGACAGGACGGGGTTAAAGGAGCAGCTGTTTCAGGGGCTCTGGCTCACTCAGGCCAGCGGGAGGGAGGGGTATGGATGCGGGGCGAGCCTGTGGCAGCAGAGGCTAGCATGACGTTGCACCAGCATGAGGTACGCTGTGCATTCTCCCGGGGAAGTTGTCCCTGGATCCCTGGACCCTGGCAGTGGCGGGCTGCACAGGCTCCCGGGAGGAGGTGTGGAGAGTGACCTGTGCTCACACACAGGCTTCTTGGTGGCTGCAGCAGCAGCCTTAGCGTCTCATGCCTGTCTCTGGTGTCCGCGCTGATAGTCGCGGCTTGCGCCCGTTTCTGGAGCTCCTTTAAGTGGCGTGCTTAATCCCCTCTCCTCGCTCACCAGGAAGCAAAGAGGGAAGAAAAAGTCTCTTGCCTCTTCGGCTGCTCCAGACTTCTCCCGGACTCCCTCCTGGCTAGCCGTGGTGCACTAACCCCTTCAGGATGTGTTCATACCGCCAGTCCTCTGGCTGCGATCCTACAGAAGCCTGCCCGATCCTACAGAAGCCTGCACGAGCCTCAGCTCCCAGCCCCCGCCCATCCCGGTGGGTGAGCAGACAAGCCTCTTGGGCTGGTGAGTGCCGGTCGGCACCGATCCTCCGTGTGGGAATCTGTCCGCTTTGCCCTCCTCACCCTGTTACTGCGCTCTCTTCCGTGGCTCTGAAGCTTCCCCCTCTGCCACCCGCAGTCTCCGCCTGTGAAGGGGCTTCTAGTGTGTGGAAACCTTTCCTCCTTCACAGCTCCCTCCCACTGGTGCAGGGACTGTCCCTATTCTTTTGTCTCTGTTTATTCTTTTTTCTTTTGCCCTACCCAGGTACATGGGGGAGTTTCTTGCCTTTTGGAAGGTCTGAGGTCTTCTGCCAGCAATCAGTGGGTGTTCTATAGGAGCAGTTCCACGTGTAGATGTATTTCTGATGTATCTGTGGGGAGGAAGGTGATCTCCGCATCTTACTCTTCCGCTATCTTCTTTGTCTCCCTCGCCATATTTTTTTTGAAGCTAACTTTTTATTATTGGGATCTAATTTTATTGCTTTGTGGTTAAAAGAATGTGGTCTGTACACCGATTCTTGAAATTTGTGACTTGACATGTGGTCAATCCTTGCTTTTGTACCAGGTCAGGGGCAGCCGGCTGCACGCCTGGCTTTCACCATTGAGAGTGTTTCATGTATCTCTTTCTTTGTTCTTAACACTTTGAGTTCCTGATATCCTGACTGGCTGACTGGTCCCTCACCCTGCCCTTGCTCACTGCTTTGTGTGGTTTTGTTTTCTGACCAACAGAGATTTTTTAAAAATTTATGATCCCAGTTAAGTCTTCCTGGTTACCTCTTTTAAATGTTTTGTCTGGCATAGCAGAGAAGGGATGTCAAAAAAAAAAACATGACTCGCTGCTTCATATTGTTCAAAGCCTTATTAATCTCTTTTATGGCCAAAAAAAAATAAAAATCACATTTATAAAATGTCTTTACAAAGAATAAATAGCCAAAACCTTAATAATTATGGTTTACAGTCAGTATTTTACAGGGGAATGGATAGAAAAAAAGCCAAAAAATTTTAATGGCTAATATTTGCCAATCAATAACCTCATTTAATACAATTACTTATACCTTCCTGTCACCAACAGTATTAGATGCACAATTGACAGACCTCATAGTATGATATAAAAAATATGGCCTTTAGAGTCAAACAAACCATGATTAGAGTTGGGCACACCAGTTCGTAGTTCATCTAATCCTCAGTTTCCTCAGCTATACCTGTGGACATTAACATCACCCTTTTGGATCACTGTGGGGCTTATAAGTAATATGTAAAGCATCTATTATAGTCCTGGAATACAACAGATGCTCCAAAAATGTTAGCCTCCTCCCTTTTCCAAATAGTTCTTTCTAAACTTTAAGATTACCAGTCCCGCAGATAATCATCTTGGCTTGAATTCCCATACCTTCCCTCCCCCGTCCTTCCACTTCACCATGCCACTCACTGTTTCTAAGTATTCTATGATTCATAAAGATATGCATATTTATCCTTCCTGTAAGATCTAAACAGAAAAAAGTAGGTGGGGGAGTTTGAGCCTTAGCTTAACCTCCCTAGGGATCCTTCTCTTTTGGTGAACATGTTCTTGGCATTTCCATAGGGCACTCAACATATTTATTTTCCCAAAGAGATGTTTTCTTACATTGCGCTATGTCAGGTTCAATCATACGAGTTAAATATGAATTGGGGGACTGATCTGAGTATCTATCACATATGGTGAATATCTTACAAACCGAGGCCTAGTGCAAACAACTACTGGGGAAAAAATGTTTTCCATTCCAAGCAGTTAAATAAATTAAAAAATTTTAAAAACTGCTAGGAAATAACCCATTAGTAAGTGCTGAAATGATAAAATATGATTTATTTCAAAACAGATTATAGAGCTATACAATGTTAAATATTTCATCTATTAAGAAACATTTTTAAAAAAGCTCTTGAGCTTTCCATACTGTATTTTTATTAAGTAATATAGCATTTAACAAGTTAATGTAAATACTTATTCCTTGTGAAAACTAATTGGACAATAACAGTATTGCATGAAAATAAACAGGTAAATATCCTCTGCTTCCCACCAGTTTCTCAGAATTAGATACCATTAGCAGTAATCATTAATGACAGTGACCACTGCTGATGGCACACTCAATTGGTTGGGAAGGTCTTTTGCAAATCTAAGCTTATCTGACTGCTAAAAACCAGAGAAAGGGAAAAATAGGGTATCAAAAGATGGAGTAAGAACTCCACAGAATTAAACATAAATTTGCACAAAATACGCAATAGAAATAGTTTCTCAGGCTAATAATGGTGAGCACTTTTGGTTGTGTTTACCTAAATGCTGTTACCTATGGATACAAGCAGTGCTACAAGTTTCCATATAAAGAGCTCACTTAAATGACCAATTCAAACAACGTGTTTATCTACTGAAGCTGGGATTTCTTCTCTTCAGAAGCACCCTGTTCTTTACCTTCTATCTCAAGCATTTCAACAAAGCACAGAGCAGTGCACCCACATGGGGTGCAGCAGAGACCTCACAAGCAGGCAAGAAACAAAACAGGCTTTGTTTCCTGGGGGAAGGGGGAAGGGCAGCTAAAAAAGAAAAGAACTGCATTACCACCTTCTTTCTCTCCATGACCAACTACCAAAATCCCAATGTTTCCAGTTTTAACAAAATTTCTAAAAGGTAAAGGAGAAAACAAATCCCTAAAATATGACAATTTTTTTAAAATGCTTTATTTTAAATTCAGTGTCTGCTGCCTGAACTATGAAATAGTAACTGTTTCAAGTTTTTCTTAACCAATCAGTCCCGACAGCTTTATGGTAGCAAATCATACACTCAGCAATTACTGAAAAATAAGAGACCACCTTCTCAAAAACAAAGGAGGTCATCACCATGGGTTCTTTCCAGATTTTATTCTAAACATCTGAATTTTCAAACTTCAGACAAATTTTAGATTTGCATAATTTGTATCTTCAACCTTGAAATATTACAAAGTACTACAGATGTGGTAATCAATCGTAGACTTCGAGATAATAAATTCAATCCTAGTAACCACATTAAGTGTAAATTTAAAATTAGAAAATTATTTTGAACTTTTACAACAATAACACATCAAATCTCGCACAACACAAGAAAGCACCTTTTTACTTTGTCTAATATTGTATCAAGTTTCAGCTATTACATGGTTACAAGTTAGAATGGCTATATTAGTTTGTTTATAACATTTAGAAACAAATTTTAGGTTTTTCCCGTACCTACAAGGGTACTTAAGACTGTAAAATTGTAGGCTTATTAAAAGAAATGAATGCTTTTCTAAAAGCATTTGTGTTCTAAAAACACAAACTAACAGGTCAACTCTGTCAGTCTTAAAACAGTAAAAACAAAACACAAAACACCCACTGCTAGCTAAGTCTTTCAATATGACCTAGGGGATTGAATTGTCTACAAAAAGTTGCTACTAACTGGCACAATAATTTATGTATTTAAATATAAAATGATGGTTTTTTTCAGTGAAAGTTACTATTTGATTCACACTGAAAATCTGTCTCTTACAAAAGGAGCAAAAGGCCAGGGTCCTAATCTCATGACTGAATATACCTTTTTATTATCAATATGCAAAAGACATCTCCCAACACTCAATTAAGCTATACCTAAATGATAACACCATGCCCAGGAATGACTTTTTAAAAAAAGTTATACTGAGATATTTCACCCCTTTAGTAATTTTAATATATTCATAGAATTGTATAACCATCACCACTATCTAATTTCAGAATACTTTCATCATCCCCAAAAGAAACCCTGTATCCTTTAGCAGTAAACGTCCTACTGCCCCTCCCCCAGTCCCTGGTAACCATTAATCTACCTTCTGTTTCTTTGGATTTGCCTATTCTGAACATGTCATGTATATGGAATCAATTTTGTGACTGGCTTGTTTCACACTTAATGTTTTCCAGATTCATCCATGTTACAGTATGTATCAGCATTTTATTCCTTTTTATTGCCAAATAATATTCCATTGTACAGATCGACTACATTTTGTTAGTCTGTTAATCAACTGATGGATATCTGTGTTATTTTCACTTTTTGGTTATTATGAATCGTGGCTACAAACATTCAAATGTGCAGGTTTTTGTGTGGACATATGGTTTCCTTTTTTGGGCAATATATATCTAGGAATGGAATTGTTAGGTCATATGGTAACTATATGTTTAACTTTTTGAGGAACTGCCAAACTGTTTTCTAAAGTGGCTGCATCATTTTTCAATCACATCAGCAATGTATGAGGGTTCCAACTACTCCATATTCTGGTCAACACTTGTTAATGCCTGTCTTTCATTTTAGCCATCTTACTGAGAATAAAGTGGCATCTCATTGTGGTTTTGCTTTGTATGATGTGGTTACAGTTAACCTCCTCTAAAACTCTACCCCAGGTCTTACCATAGGCAAAATAATCTCTCCCTCCCACACTCTGTACTTCTCTCCCTTACCAAACATCAACCTCCAGGCCCTCCAATCTGGGTTAAAGTATTTTAATCTTTAAACTGTTCAAAAATACCAATAACATCTTTTTTTAGGTCAATTCGACACTGTCTTCCTTCAACCACCTATCAAAAGTCTGACATGAAAATTTATTATAATGGTATTTTTTCAAACAATACAATTGAGAATGGAGCTTAAAAAACATTCAACAGAACATTTTCTCCTCATCACCTCATTAAACAGTTTGGGGCAGGACACAGGAGTTGCTAAACGAGGTGAGGAGGAGAAGGGAGAAAGCGGTCTTACTAGCCTTCGGCTCTCTCTGTCCCCCAGATATAACTGTGTTTTTTCCCTCTACTATGAAAATAAAGTTTAAAGGCTAGTTTGGAGAGAAAGTACAGATAATGAAACTATTAGTCTAAAGAGAAGGGGAATAACATTTTAAAATCTACCTGCCATCATGAATTCGTTAGATTAATGAGTCAACAGTTCCATTAATAGTTTTATTCCTAATTACATATAATGTATTACTATTAATCCTCTTTCACTAGGGGAATTTATAATTTAGAAAAGATGAATCCGAGTTCTGACTGATAAGCACAAAAACTGGCCCTTTTATATAGTGTAGAGCTCGAATGGCTTCTTCTTACCTTTTAATGTCTCTCACAGCACCTTATTTATTATCTCTCATTGTACTTAACACATTTTGTAATAATTATTTATTTTGTAGCTGACAACCCCCTGCCCGCCTGCTAGCATAGTACCTGGTACATAACTGGCATTCATCTGTTGAATGAGTAAATAAATACTCAAATAGTTTCTATCCCTAGAGTTAGTAGGATGCTATTAGTAATACACAGGAGAATCTCCAAGCTGAAGCAAGTCCAGAATGAGTTCTGAAGCGACCTCAGCAACCAGGGTAGCAGAACAACATAAGTATAAAACAAAGCAAAGAATATGAACTACTCCTCTTCTAAATCATTCCAATTTATTTCAGCAGAAATCTATTTGACTTTTCCCTCAAGAAGTCTATAATCTGTTTTTCTGTTTCTTATAACTGAGTCTCTGGGTTGTCACAAAAAGTGACATCACCAAATGGCTCTCTTCTCCAGCACATTTTATAAGATACTTGCTATTAATGCAGAGTTGATACAAATACAACTTGAAACAGAGTTTTCTTTTAAAAATGAATTAAGTTTTCTTGTGTTTGATGTGAGGGGCTTTAGTAACACAAATAAACCATTAATTTAAATTATCATTCAGTGACTTTAAGTTTTAAAATTCCACATGAAAAACTCATTATGTAAACAAAGAAAAATATTTCTTCACTGTATAATTATTTGTATCATTGAACCATCATCAAGTAGAAACTACATATTAATTTAACTTCATTAACGTATGTCTATTCACCCTTGGCAAGTAGGAGAGACTGCTTACCATGACTGATAAACTATTTTGACACCATCCTCCTGACTGTAACATAAAAAAAAACAAAAAAACCCACTAAAACTGCAAACCTCAAATATTGAACTAATTTTGATATTCTATAACCTTACATATTAAAATGTTCATTTCGGCTAGTGTTTGTTTTTTAAGTAAAAAGAAAAAAATGTAGTGAGGGCAACAATTAGTAACAATCTCCAACAGTATGTTTTAAATAGGACTTCCCTAAGCACATGGCCTAGAATTATACTTCAAATCAGCTTACATCAGGCTTCCTAACATGGTAACTTTATGAGAGTTCTAAATTCTAGAAACAAAGCATACTAAAAATGCATCATCTTTAAGGAAGTTTAAACTCCTATATGTGTCAGAGCTTGATAGCATGGACAAAACTTAACTATTCCATCTAGCGCTGCCCATCCCCCATCAGATTTGTTTGCCTGGGCATACCCACCATGTGATAAGGCTTATCTTTAAAGGTTGAAAGATTTCCTGGTCTCCTCTTCAAAAGTAATTCCCAGCTGTGACCAGAGGACCAAAAGCTAAACTTAAGTGGTGCAATAAATAGTTCAAAATTATCTCTGGAAACCTCAGTGCACTCAAATCCATAAAGCTATTGAGAAGTAACCTTAAGCAAGGATCCAAAGCAGTCACTGAAGAATTCATAATCTAGCATATTGTATTAAATTAATTAAGGACTGGAAATATTCTTAAAAGCATCTAGTATATGAGTCCAATTAAGTCAAGAGAAGTCAGGTCTCTTTCTGAATGAGTTGGTTACACTGTTGATACCAGAAGAACTTGGGTCTCTTGATTCCCAATTGACTAGGTAAATTTTTCTACGACACAATTTAATTCATTTGAATTCACATGTAGAAAGAGGATGCTAGCTAACTTCTTCTAATGGATTTTTGGAGGGCATATACAATGTCAGGTCAGAGCAATGTCATAACTATTTTTCTCACTAGATAATGTGCATTTAAAAACTACATTGAGTATCACATATAAAGAGGCATCCAGAGAAGGGAAGTAAACTGGTAAAAAACTCAGAACTCTAAATGCATAAAAAAACTGGAGAAACCACAGTTAAAAGAGAACACCCTGGGATTAGAAATGTATTCACAAATTTGAAGGGAAGTAAATTTCTGAGTAATAAAGGGACACATATTTTCTGGTCATTAGAACCTTCCTTAAATAGAATGGACTGCCTTGTAACATGGTAAGCTCCTAGTCAAGGGAAAGGGAAAGGTCAAAGGTGAGGTTGGAAGGTAATCTCTTAAGGATATGGTAGAGGTGAGGCATGATAATTCATCTAGATGGCTTCACTTCTGTAATTGGAAACTCATTACCTTTGGGTAATTTCCTCAAGATGAGTCACAATACAGTATATAAGTATATGCTTCAACTACTGTCATCTTCCTCCCTCTGAAATTTCCATGTGTTAGTATTGGTGACTTAGGTGTGCTTTTGCAAAGATTAACTGCATGTAATCTAAATTTCTTTAAAATTCTGGGTGTCAAAAGATCAAGTCCAGATTCTAGTTCTGTCACTCAACTATATAACCGTGGGTAGTCACAATTTCCCTAGATCTCAGAGAAACAGATTTGGGGCAAAATCCCTACCTCTACCAGTATTTTTTAAAAAATATATGTTGGTGGCTTGGGGAGTCACAAGGACTGGCTGGCACTATGGCATTTAGTGGGCAACAGTCCGGGATGTTGAATGTTCTTCAGTGCCCAGGATATACCCTCCCTCCTCCTTTGAGAAATGCTGATTAGAAAAATTACAAATTCCTTTTCAGGGCCAAATTTTATGAGGTTTATTTGTTTTAAGAAGTTTTAGTTAGCAACAGCTCTATTTACCTAAAACACACTGAAACATCTTTTCCTCCCTACCCTAAGTAGTTAATAATATAATTCACAACCAAATACTGACATTTTAGGATCACCAGGCAAGATTTAAAAGAGGGTAAGGAAAACAAAACAAAAAAAACAAAGATCTTGTTTTTAATGCATGAATATAAAGAGACTTGCTTCAATAAAATTCAAATGATTTGATGTTGGTATTCTAGCTACCCAAGACTCCATTAATGGAGTTAACAGATTTAGTTTCTACAACCTTTAGTGTTTTTTCCTACCTCTACTAGAACAGACTTAGGTACATTTAGGTACATTTTCATCAAAAGTAAAATATTACTTGTAACAGCTATCAGAAATATTTAGTCTTCAAGGAAAAAGGTTAATGAATGTCTAAACAGTTAAAAAATTTAACAGACCTTTAATTATTGATGCAAAATATTTAACTTTGATAAGAAAGATGCACTGAACAACTTTTGGCTTTTGACCTAGTATCAAGTTTTGGGAAACTATGAAACCAAGGACCAAAATCAACACCTAGGTTTTAATTAGCTGTGACATTTCCATGCACAGAATTTCTATGCACAGAAAGAACTGTTGATAGTAATTATAAAGGATATTATGAATTCGCCAACTAGGTTGTTTATTACCTCCTTTAAGTCTCAAAAGATACATCTTTTAATCCAAATCTCTAGTTCCAGTTATTTTATTTACACCAAACGTGTTTTTAATCCCAGTGGTCCCATCAGCACTTATTTCCAGAAACACAGATTCTAACACTACTTACTATGTCCTTTTATATAAACAGGGACAACAACATTACATAAAAGATCAGTTCATTGACCATTAGTATTCTGGAATAGATTTTTCATTCTGAAAAACAGGAATTATAATTTTTGTGTGTGTTTTCATTAGGGCTTTTACTGGAAAATATTCAAATGGCTATTATTATGTAAAACAGTAAATAATTTTACAACATACAAGAAAATATTTAAACCTGAGACTCTTCATGTTTGCAAGTATAAAATATCTAGGAAAAGAGTGTTAAATAAGTAATAATTTAATGACCTGCATAATACTCAAGCATCAACTTTCTTTAATACAGTGTAAAAACATTCCTAATATGATTCCTTAAAGACAAACAAAAGCCCTCCTTTTTTCGAAGTCAGTAAATATCAGCTAATTCTTATTGGCACTGGATGTCACTACATGATTTGTTATAAATTACTAATCAATGCTGTAAAATAATATAAATGTCAACCATATATAGTTTTTAGGGAGGGGCAAGATAAGGGTATGGGATTAAGAGATACAAACTACTATGTATAAAACAAATAAACAAGAATACATTGTACAGCACAGGGAAATAGTCATTATCATTTAATAACTTTAAATGGAGTATAAGCTTTAAAAATATTGAATCACTGCTATACACCTGAAACTAATATTGTAAGTCAATGTAAAATAAAAACTTCAATAAAAATTTTTTAAAGATAGTTTTTAAATGTTAAAGAATAAAAAATCAGATAAAAAAGAAACAATGAATAACTAATTATTTAATTTCCTGAATTTATATTACATGGATAATTTATTAACTTCATGTGGGATGTGAATTATTCTAAATATAATTATTCTAAAGCACCTGATAAAGAAAAGAAATATTAAAGAGGCTGGTGTTTGAAGGAGGTGAGTGATAAAGTCAAGCTTAACAGATGTAAGGTGTATCTTCTACTCTAAAATGTCAAAAGACATAGGTCAACTTGACTTAAGGTAAAAAATGGCAAATACTTTCATATAGATTTGGGGAATATAGGAAAACAAATTTCACAACCATGAAAGCAATAACCTATCATTTGTTGGTGTCTGCCATGGTTCAAAGGGTCAGAAAGGGGATAGTCTATATTTTTTTGGCAGATAAAATGCAATCCACCATAGAACTTCAGATTTCAAGGAAAACTCCTTCAAATTCAGCAGCTAACAGCTTGTCTCTATTTGCTGTCACTCTGGATCAGAGAAACCCACACTTTTTTTTTCCCCTTTCCTGCTCCCCTTCAGTTACACTTGAGCTCTCTGACTGAAAAGATCTGGAACAGATTAAAAGTCGGGCCACAAAATAAAAAGCTTTGGCATGTTGTCAAGCCTGTCTGGAATACACATACACAGTGGGCCCAAAAAGGGAAACTAAACGCAGTAAGAGTATTTTATGAAAACTTTTCTTGGCATAGCTAACTGTACGCTGTGTGTACATATGTGTTGAAGGTGGGAGGGAGAGTATCATTATTTTTTTTTGGTACTTTCTCCCATTTAAAACAAAAGACCCAGCTGTGTGTGTAATTAATGAATCTACTTAAGCTCACAGCCAAGTTGTTTTATTTCACTTTTTATTAACTGAAAATACTTATATAAAAAAAAAAGCTTTGTTCCAATTGCTGATTTCTACAGTTAGCTAAGAGTTAATCATCATTTTTCATAATCTCGTGTAAAGGGAAAAAAATCCCACAGTACCATTTTTTAAAATTTCCAAAACATGGACAAGCAGAATTCATTTCATTAAAGATGATTTAAGGAAACATGTCTGTTATCGTTCTAGTCCATACAAATGGCAACATTTATTAAATTCTCTACCTTACTTGGTTTCCTGTTTCAACCACAAGGGCTTATTCAAGCATTAAATAGAATCTGAAGTTGCAAATTATTAACATGCCACATTACTTTTTTAACACTCAAATAGGTCTTGAAACTCAAAAGGCTAGCATTTAAGCCAAACCGGATATCTGTCAAAATGACAGTCTCTGCCCTGATCCCACCTTTGACTTTATTTGAATAGGGGATTCAATCAATTCATAAAGCTGACCAATCAGTGAGCTTGGAGCAAACCCAAATGTTGGGGTTTTAAAAAGGTATACATATAGATATAGGAGAACTGCTCAGAACGTTCCTGACGGGAAGTTATTTTACCCAACTAGCTCTGGGTAGAGTTTTTTCCTTCTCTTTTTCCCCCAGGACTGTGTTTTGATGGCATTCACAGAGTTAATTCCTCTTTCCCATAAAGGCCCCACAGTTGTTGTTAGGTCAACCCCTGTAAAGCTTCAAAGGTTCCGAGTTCCCTCAGTCTGACCTACTCAGTGATCTGCACATTGTTTTCATTTAGCTGCATCCAGTCCAAGACGAAAGCTTTAAAACCACAATGATCTGCTCCTTTTTAAATACATTTTTCCATGGCTTTGGAAAAATGTCTCAGAAACCCAACTGAAGAAACTGAAAACAGTGAAAAAATATGTGTAAAAAGGCCCTAAAGAGCTTGTATACTATTATCAAAATATGCACATTTGGGAGGGGAGTATTTCTTTGTGCAAATGGTGATTTTTGTCATTTGATTTGGAGGGAAATATGGCTTTTTTGGGGTTTGTTTCCTAAATGAAAAACAAAGAAAAAACCCCCTTTACTTAAAAAGCGAAGCGAAGAGAAAGGAAAAAAAGGCTTTCATTGGTCTATCTCTAGGGTGACAGGGGTACCCACCCCCGCTTAGGATAGAAAACATTATAATACCCAGGCACAGGATGGTACTCATTGCTCTCTTAAGTTAAGCATAAGCAGACACCACGTTACTGACAAAAGTTGATATCCCAGGTTTTAGATGAAGCGACAGACTGATTATTTCTGTAGCTAGAACGATCATTTTAAACACGATCACTGTGTTTCCCAAAAATGTGAAAGGAACAGTGAGTCTGGTTAGTAAACCACCACAACATTCCTCCAACCCCATCCCAAGAAGTCCAAGCTAAAAAGCTGATTTAGACTTGAATTTCTCAAGTTTAAAGTGAAAGGTATAAAAACAGTACTTGGGTAAGTTGGATGGGCAGTCATTTTTTTAAATTATAAAGCAGTGCAATTAAATTTAAATGTACCTTCCCAAATTCACATACCAAAAAACAGTAATCAAAAATATCTAAAAAGATTTTGAGATGAACCTTTACCAAAACGAGGGTCAAGCCTGGGGTCTAGCCAAGAGGTGGTCTTGTTCTTATGGTTTATATAGTATATTTCTCCATCCTGAGTCATGGCTTGTTCCCATCCATCAGGAAGAGGACCTATAAATACAGAAAAAAAAAAAAAATCACGGTTGGTTTTTAACTTGGTGCATCTAAAAAAAAAAAAAAGTGGGAGGGGTGCTAGTTTAAAAAGAAAACACATCCTGACATAAAACAACTCATTAATGCAGAATTAACAATGTGTTCAGAGAAGAAAGGTAAACCTGTATACTTGATTCTTCTCCACTAAAAGGAAATTACCCAATAATAAAATCTACACCCCCAAAGACACAGATGTAAAAAAGGTCAGATTTTCGGGAAAATGCTCTGTAAGTCATGACCCAAATAACTGTTATTAGTGTTAGTATATGACATGGAGTGCTGCAGCTCAGGGACCATCCCCCAATCCAGTCAGTTTTGGGACAGTACCTTCCTAGAGACCCCAAAAGGTTCTTTAATAAGGAATATATGCAAGTGTTCTCAGAGTACCTACAGTATCATAAACATTCTGCTTAATATAAAGCACAGTTTAGCTAAGCCTGCCAAGTACCATTTATTTCCATTATTTATGTGACTGACTCACACCAAGAAAACTATAATAGAGAAAACATGGTTCAAAAAAGCTTATTCTTAAGCAGCCTGGAAGTTGCTAGGAGGTGGGGATTGTGGCTAGAAGGCTAAGTTTGTCAGAGACTTGGGAAGGGGGCAGAGTAAACACCAAAACTGCTGGAAGGCAAATTTCTCAGGAAGAAAAAGAGAAAAGGTACAAATTTCAAAGCTACAGAGTGAGGAAGTAATACCTGGGAGATAGGGCTAAAGAATATAGAAAGTATAAGAAGATTATTCTATCTTTATGAGGGTAGGGAGGCTAGACAGTTGCTTTTAAGAGGTAATAGCAATGAAAAGAGAGGCCCAGTATAAACCACTAAATTCAGGCATATTTCCTCCTTGTCTCTCCCACTCCCCCGCTTCCACTTCCTACTCCCACCAGGAATCAGGAAAGGCAAAGGTAAATTGGGAGAGTCTGAGTAAATGCCTAAAATTTTCCATCTGTGGACCAACATGAATTGACTGCTTACTGTGTGCCAGTCACTGTGCTAAGTATATTAGGTACATTAACTCGTTTAATCCTTACAATGACCAAGGACATAAGTAGTAGTACTATCTCCATTCTAATGGGGAAACTGAGGCACAGAGTGGTTTAGTCGGTACATCACAAAGCTAGTGTCAGAGATGATAAACTTAGCAGCCTAATTCCTGAGCCATTTTTCTCATAACAACACTTCTTTTTATTCACCTCCCACATCCAAGATCAGAGACTAAGTATGTTTCCTGTGCAAAAATGGAACAAGTTCCTTCTTTCTATACTGGCAGTCCAACACAGCCTTAAGAGTATTGCTGAAAGAGTAACTTTGGTTAAACAGACCACTCACGCAGGGCCATGGGACCCAAGGCCCTAATTCTAGGCCAGTTTTCATTTGTATTAGGAACAGACCGATTTGCTACTATAGTATTATCAAAGATGTACTTTGATGGGGTCAAAATCCTGTTAGGGAATGCAGGCATGTGGAACTGGAGTGTTCTGTACTCCTACACAGGCCACAGGGGGAAGACCCTTCTCCAGTCCTGAATATGGAATTCTGAACACAATGCTAACCATGTCCAGAGTTGAACTTTGCTGCAGAAATCCCGTGTTTACTAAAAAGTGAATGGGAAGCAGACTTGTTTAACACATGTAAATCAAACAAACCACTTTTCTCAGCAGCCTTCAGTGTCACTTTGGGTTCTATTTCCGCACTAGGAAGACAGAACCTCCAGAACTGAATATTAAGGGTTTGTTACTGACTTTAATTGCGAAGATGGCTCAATTGTAAAATGCTTCTGAAAAACAAGTAATTAAAATTCTAACTTCCTAAGATATCATGATGATGAACAAGTCAACAGAAGTCACTGGATGCCTTTGGAAGCATCAACCCAATGGCCCTAACAGACCTCATTATAGCCTCCAAACCTGCCTCCTGAGTAAATGGATTCCCCCTTTTTTTTTTTTAAACAATATCACTCTACCTTTGTTGTCTGAGTTAGAACCAAGAACAGTATCTTGGATACAAATCAACTTTCCCTTTCTGCTCCACCCACTCCATGCTGTGGACTCCACTTACACTTTGACTGATCTGTTGCAGTCCGTCTCTAAGAATTCAACCATCAATAATTTTCAGCTCTTTTTCTTAACCACTACAGACCTTTGTTCCTTGGTGTCTGACTTGTTTCCTCTCCTCATTCCAGTGTCTCCTAGCAAACAGCCACCAGGGTTTTCTTCTTAAAATACTACCCAATCAACATTTATATGTTACTCACTGACTTTAAAAACGTTTCCCTTGCTCTCTACCATCAAAAGGAAAATGCCAGCTGGACTCATTTCTTAATAAGTCTTCTTCACACACCCAACCCTCACTCTACTGCCCAAGTTTTCACAAAATCATGCCATCTCCTTGTATGTACTATTCGTGTTATCACAGACAGCCTTCTGCCCCATCTCTTATAAACTCTTATTCACCTTAAAAGAGAAAGCTCAGATGTCACCTCTTTGATTCAGCCTTCCCTGATAACCCCACATAAAATTATTAACTTCCTCTTCTACTCTGTATTAACGTTTTAACAGATAGAGCTGTATTTACTTGCTTACATGTCTGCCTTCCTGACAATGACCAGGCCACTTATCTTTTAACTCGTGTCCAGTATCTGAGTAATTGCTCGCTAGCTATTTAATGGAAGAATGAATATCCTGCCTTCTAATACTTTGAACTTTCTATAAACAAGCTTAAAATCATATAGTACATATATGGGGTTGGCCAAAAAGTTCGTTTGGGTTTTCCCATAAAATGTATATGGAAGATAAATATCACAAATATATCAAAAACTTCAAATTGTCTACGCATTCACACACTGACATGAGCCACAAACATTCCTTCACAGGGACTGTACTCATTAGCCTACCACAGAACCAGATTTTGTCATAAACTACAAAACTTTTAATACAAAATCATATTTATATATTTATAATTCATATACATGCCCTATCTGTGATTTTTAAAAATAAAAGCTACATACTGTATAGACACTCTTAACTCATAGCTGTAGGCAACATTTTTGGATGGACTTTCTCCCCCAATAAAATCAATGGCATATTTTATGTACATGAAGGCTAAACTGCATAAAGACAGTTCAGTTTCCCAGATATGCATCTCCTTTAAGGGCAGGTTTATAAATTTAAAAAGGTGGGCTTCCCTGGTGGCTCAGTGGTTAAGAATCTGCCTGCCAATGCACGGGACAGGGGTTCGAGCCCTGGTCTGGGAACATCCCACGTGCCGTGGAGCAATTAAGCCCATGGGCCACAACTGCTGAGCCTGCGCTCTAGAACCTGCGAGCCAAAACTACTGAGCCCACGTGCCACAACTACTGAAGCCCATGTGCCTAGAGCCTGTGCTCCACAACGAGAGAAGCTACAGCAATGAGAAGCCCATGCACCACAACAAAGAGTAGCCCCGCTCACCACAACTAGAGAAAGCCCACGCGCAGCAGCGAAGACACAATGCAGCCAAAAAATAAAAATAAAAATAAAAAGGCAAGACAAATGTACACCTCAGAATCACTTTCTTAGCTACAAGAGTTGTCATGTAATTTCTGTGAAGTTTCTGATACATGCATTTATGTAATACTGGTATTGAAGGCAGTAAAGCAATATATACTTTTAATGTCGTGGCCTAATAAAGGCTTCATTGTCATTCCAATCTGATTCTTGACATAGTGATTCATAACTTCTCTAAAAATTAAAATTTCAATGGGATACTTGTTAAAGAGACTCTAAATAGATTTCTTAAAATATTTCCCTGAAATATCCTTTACATAAGACAAATTTCACTAACATTAGATTAAGTAAAAATGGAAAAAAAAGGGGCTTCCCTGGTGGCGCAGTGGTTGCGCGTCCGCCTGCCGATGCAGGGGAACCGGGTCCGCGCCCCGGTCTGGGAGGATCCCACATGCCGCGGAGCGGC
>NC_041229.1:31296637-31304134 GCF_002837175.3 Physeter macrocephalus
CCCGGTCTGGGAGGATCCCACATGCCGCGGAGCGGCTGGGCCCGTGAGCCATGGCTGCTGGGCCTGCGCGTCCGGAGCCTGTGCCCCGCAACGGGAGAGGCCACAGCAGAGGGAGGCCCGCATACCACAAAAAAAAAAAAAAAAAGAAAAATGGAAAAAAAAAGAATTAAATATGGCACAAGATGTTATGGAAAAACCCAAAACAACTTTTTTTCAATTAATAAGCTTATAAACAGAATATATGAATTACGTTATTAATCCAGTGTTTTTTGCACCTTAAACCTTTTGTTCATACTTTTACAGTTCATTTGAAATTTTTAAAAAATGTTTAAGATTTGTAGAAATGCATAATGGAAAAGTGAAAGTTTCTTGTAATCTATTCCCTGGGGGAAAAACTGAACAACTTTAGTTTTGTAATATGTTCTGGATTTTTTTCTTGTGCACATTTTGTAATACACATGCATAACCACTGATGTCATGCTCTACCTGAACCATACTTGCTGTTTCACTTAATATATATTATAGACATCTTTTCTTAACACAACACATAAGTCTCTCTCATTCTTTTTAATGGCTTCACAGATCTTACTGCACAGATATATTAGAATTCATTTATCCCTTTTCCCAGTGTTACATATCAGAGTTGTTTCTAATTTTTTTTTTGCTGTTATAAATAATAGTGCAATGCATAACCTCTGGGGGCAGCAATGGCAGCAGCACCTCTACCACTAACTAGCTCCATTACTACAATCACACACCATGTTCTTATCCATATCATACAGATGAAACACAGTTACATTCAGACAGATCACTTGCCCAAGGTAAACAATAAAGTAAACTTCCCTAAGGTAAAGATTTAAACTCAGGCCGTCTGACTTCAGAGCTTCTGCTTTTAAACCATACAACACGCTGCTTCCCAAAGATATAAATACATTCCCCAAAACTTATGCAGGTGTTTCCATACATTAAATTTGCAAACAATCAAAAACAAAGCTCTGACTAATTTTAGACATGAGGATATAAAGGAGAGACAAGCCCGGTATACAAATAGAGTAGTGATTTCTGCCTATTTTCTCATCATATTTCTAATTAAAGAATTAAATAATGTGCATATGAAATAGAATAATTACTATATAATTAATTTTATAAGCACTCAAATTGATACCAAATATACATACTAAACACAAAAGAATGCTTTTATATTCACTTATGTTGTTCATTTAACATTGGATAAAAATTCAACGTTGTGTGTAAAGAGATGGTCTAAAATAGGATGTCCTGTTTATAAAAAAAGAAAGCTACTACTGATAAAGGCAAAAGAGTAGAGGAGGAAAGATTACCTTTAAACAGCTTTGCACCACAATCGCATTCTTAGTAATAGAAAAAAGAAAACTGAAAAGAAACAAATCTTCAATCTTAAATGTGAACGAAATAAACAACAATAGATCTGGGCTTTATTCACCCACAAAAAGAATTTTCAGTTAAATGCTCTCTCTTTAGCAGAAATTTGGTGACCTGATAATGCAGGTTTCTCTGTCATTATGGTTAAACTAAGCTAACTGCCGAATAACCATAAGAAGGTGAGAAAGCAAGAGTGATATATTTTCAGAATCATCAAGCTGCACAGGCTACTGAAAGTTTGATGCAAGCATCTGTTTGGGCTAGCGTTGGAATGGAGTCAGGTCAGTAAGTCTAAGGGGAAATCTAGGCTTCTCACAAAACTAGATTTATAATAAGAGGAGACTACAGGGACAGATCAAAATAAATGTAGAATACCTTTGAGTTCAATTTACATCTTGATTTTAGTGTCATAAATATTCTAACTTCTCCAAGAAGGAGTATATAAAATGAAGCAAACAGAAGTAGCAATATTTTATTTACTTAAGATAAATACAAGCTGAGCCCCATCCCTAGAATTTCTGACTCAGTAGGTTTGGGGTTGGGCCTGAAAATTCCCAGATGATGCTGATGCTGCTGGTCCAAGGAACATACTTTTGACAAACACTGACCTAAAAATAACTACTTAGAATTCTTTGGCTGGTATAGAACTGTTTCTTGAATTTATGTAACTTGTATAAAACTATAATTATTCACTGTTAGGCATCATGGGCAGTTCAGAGGCCAAACTATCAAGCACTACATGTCTGAGAATGGCACATAGCCACATCTGCTAGAATAATATGAGGCAAATGGCTCAACATCTATCAGGATAAATAAAGTCATAAAAAGGGCGATGCTTCTTTTTTTAAAACACTGTAATGGCTCAACCAACTATCATGGAGAAGTGGACCAAAATACATTATCTTGTTTGTCCTCTAATGACCAGATGGAAATGAAGAGTAGGACTCTGGAGGCAAGTAAACTGATGTGATCCATGGGAACTACTACTCGTAACTTAGCTTTAAACCATTTTTAGCTGAGAACTCTTCACTTTCTCAATTCAAATGAAGAGTTCTCTCTCTGTGCTGGCAAAATGTTTTCTTTATTACCTAATGCCATAAAACTTATCACACAGTATTATTTGTTTATATGCATTTTCTTCCAGGCTAGACTGTGAAATACCTAACACCGGAGTGTATAATTTTGCATTTTTCTATTTTACTGTCGAGTAGAATGCCTACTACTCAGAAAGGGCAGGAATTTACATGTTGGCTGATATTAATGTAATCAAAACAAAATTCAATTAAAATTCTTTATTTATGCTTGTAAGAGAAAGATATCCTGTTTCATCCTCTCCACGTACGTTCAATTTCTCCATTATTTGGTATCACTTAAATTGAAGGCACAGGGATATAGCAAATTCTTTTATTCAGTTAAGTATTTATGGAGCCCCTACTATATTCAGGCACTAATCTAGACCCCTGGACATAGAGAGATAAGCATAACAGTTCCTGTTTCATAGAATTTATGTTCTAGCCAGGAAGACAGACAGATATGTATAGTACAATGTTGTCTAACAATAAGTGCAGTGAAAAAAAAAACAAAATGAGTGCAAAAAAAACAACAAAAATCAAACCAGCATGAGTGCAAAAACAAAACAAAAACAAACAAAACAACAAAAACAAAAACCTGGAAATGGTCTTTTAAAAATGTGGACTAAGAAGGGCCAAACTGAGAAAGTGACCTTAAAGCTGAGACTTGAACACAATGCAAGCCAGCATGCGGTGATCTGGGGCATGAGCATTCCAGTCAGGGGAAACAGCGAGGCCCTATGAAGGGGGTAGAATAAACAAGGAATGAGGTATGGTGATTCACTTTGTTTTTATGATCCAGACTTGATCAGAAAACCTCTCAGCATTTTAACCAGTAAATAGTTGGATGGGTTATACCTAAAGGGGACCACCAATACTAAAGGATAATAACAATTTCTCCAAACTCATGGAAAACCTCTAAACATATGAGAGTGGGCAATAAACATTTTCATCCCAGATTATGCTTACATACACTAGAGGTAGGCCCTCTGAATGGGAAAGATATGGGAGTTTTCCAAGGCTGGGCTATCATGCCTAACCACCACATCAAAGTCTTTTTGGAAAAAGGAGGAGATAAAAAATAAGCCCTGGATCAAGAAGGTAAAGAGAAAGAGGTCATCATTTCAATAAGATGTAAAGAGGGTGAGAAATTTGAATTAGGACAAGCAAGAGAGAGTGGTAGGCTATAATTAAAGTAATTCATAAATTAGAATTACCCTTGGGGGAAATAAATTTTTATGTAGGATTTACTACTACTGGTTGAATGATAACTACTATAACAAATGCTAAATTCCTGCAATATTTTGAGAACAAATAAAATACTCTATGTCATAATACTGAAGGTGACTCAACATCAACAGTAATGACTAACAAACCATTTGCAATGTCTAATCAAGCCAGAAAGTCTTGATTATGCCACAAGCAAGATGAACAACCTTTCCCTCTCACCTGCCCCACAATTCAGGAATAAAGAAGTCACCCAGGACACTGAAAGTTTACTAAACACACCCCTATGAGTGGTTCAAAGTACAGGGCTATCAAGAAGTAATTTCCTTAGAATGTAAGAGGAGTAGCTGGAGAAGTAGATGCAATACATCTTTCAAAGGAATCTAATTTTGACAAATTTGTTTTGAAATTCTGGTCTCTTACACTTATGATGAATCACAAACTGTATTATTATACGTAAGGCATTGTTCTAAGTTTTTTGCAAGCAAATTACCTCATTTAACAGTCCCATGGCATAGTTCCTATTATTATTCCCACTTTACAGATGAGGAATCTAAAGCACAGAAAAGTTGCCTCAGATCACTTAGCTCAGACTAGTAACTGGCAGAGCCTGGATTCAAACCCAGATAGTACTAGCTCTCCAGAACTCAAGTACTACACTGCAAATACGAAAAACATTAATGACAAGTAGTGTTTTTTAAAATTTCTTTTCCTAGAACTTTCATGAAATCCCATTGCTTCAGTCATATTCATATAGATGGCTCCTACATCTTTAATGCTTCTCACAGGGTCAACACTAGTCTTTCTTCTCCACCAACTGGACACAAACACTTCACAAAACATGTCCTCATATATATATATATATTTTTTTTTAAAGATGTTGGGAGTAGGAGTTTATTCACTTATTTATTTATTTTTGCTGTGTTGGGTCTTCGTTTCTATGCAAGGGCTTTCTCTAGTTGTGGCAAGCGGGGGCCACTCTTCATCACGGCGCGCCGGCCTCTCACTATCGCAGCCTCCCTTGTTGCGGAGCACAGGCTCAGTAGTTGTGGCTCACGGGCCTAGTTGCTCTGCGGCATGTGGGATCTTCCCAGACCAAGGGCTCGAGCCCGTGTCCCCTGCATTAGCAGGCAGATTCTCAACCGCTGCGCCACCAGGGAAGCCCCCTGTCCTCATATTTTGAGTTGACTTTACTTTAAAATACAATTGCCCCTGTTCCTCAAATCAAACTTTACTGTAGACTTTCGTATTTCTATGACTAAACTTCAGCAGTAGCCTACCAATTGGTTTTAATCAACTGCAACATTAAACATTATATGTACCTTAAGAGCATCCTGCCTCACACCTTCTCTGGGGAAGGAGCTCTATGACTCAGGGCTCCCTAAAGCCCACAGGAAAAATTCTCAAATCTTAATTCAGTTATTCAAGGTCCTCGGTTGTCAGGCATTACATAGCACACTGCACAGGTTCTGAAAGCATCACCACTACCATTCATACCCCTCCTCACCCAGTCTTCTTTCAGTCCTTCAAACTCTTCTTCCTCTCCTCTCTCCAGGACCACCCTGCAGGCACCTCTCTCCCTGCCCTCCTTGCTTAGCTAACACCTTACTCGTCCCTCCCCAATGTGAATGCCCCTTCCTCAAGAGGGCTTTGCTTACATATACAGTAGTTTCCTCTACTATTGCACCAGGTGCTCTCTCTTTGGTAAGATGATCTTATCACATTAGTAATTTAGTAATCCATTCAAAGTTAGTCCTCCTGCTGCATGGCCTGTCTTTCCAGTACTTAGCGGGGTCATGCACTTTTCACCTCCACATATATCCCCAATGCACACACCCCAGCCTGTCTCCTCCTAGCCTCCACTATTTTTACCCACTGAAATTCTACTCCATTTTCATGCTATATCTTTGCAAAGCTTTTCTCAATTCCTATCCCACTAGTAAAAGTCCTCCCCACCTGTGAACTGAAGTTGCACTTGTTTTTGATTTCTTGGATGCTCAATGAAGATTGTCTTGTATTTGTTCTTTTACACTGAGTTTAATTCAGAATTTATCATTCTGCCCTAGAATACAGAAAAAGAGTTTTCCTTTTTTTTTTTTTTTTTTTGAGTGGTTATGTTCAATTTTGCAAGGTTGCTCAGGACAAGGATGGCATCATTCATCAGAAACTACCACCAGGTTAGACTGTGATTCTTTGATCTTGCAGATGTGTGGTTTTTAAAGTATTTGAGAACTAAAATATATGCACCCCTGACTCTTCTGCAGTTTTGTTTCCAAGGGAGTCTTTCATAAACGTTAACATCTGAAATTCATATGCTTGACCTCATAAGTCCTAAACAATCCTTAATAAAATTCTGTCCACACTACTAAAATTTTTAGGTAGACTCAATGGAAAAGGTTGTCATGTATAATAAACACTATAATATCACTGTCACTAACTTTTTTTGTGGCTTCAATAAGCAAAACACGGGACAAGCGTGTATAAATGCATTTGTTGAAGAAAAAGTTTATAAAATCAAGATTTGGTAAAAAAAATGCTTTCTCTTCTGGTTTCCAAAGTAACAGTTTTATTCTCAGGGTGAAAACTGATTTAAAGCGTGCAGCTCTAAGTTATGAGCTCAGGTTTTGTCATTTTTGTGTACTGGCCTAGAGGCTGGAAACTAAAAAGATTATAAATATACTGATGAAAATCTGCTTCAGGCAAATAAGTGCAAGAGTGGTAGCCAAGCCATTCCCCCCCTCCCTCAAGTTCAGGTGTTCTCCTATGTCATAAGTAGCTACAAGATTCTTCTGCTCAACTACTAGAACATACTGATGAGCCCAAACCCCCTGTAGATCACAATGCAGTGTAAGATGAAACTCTGGCCCATACATCTGCAGGCTTAGATTGGAATTCTGGCAATGCTACTTATCTGTATTTTACTCATTAGCATATACTGTGTCCCCAAGCACTGTGCTCATGTCCCGTTTTAGCAGATGCCTCACTGAACTCTACTCATTTGCCTACATCCTGACATTTCTCCCCATCAAGCTCTAAGTCTTGAAGGAATCACCTCGATTTTTTTTGTCTTTATAGCACGACCACCAAATACAACCGAAGTTTGTTGAGCTGAAATGATTAAGAACTTATCTGTGAAAAGAATGATTGATTGATCTTGGTCAAGTCAGTCTCTCTGATCCTTGGTTTGTGCTTTTATAGATGATAGACTTTTTTTTTTATAAGTTGGTAACATTTTGCAGCATTTTTATATTAAATGAGCTCTTGTATGAAATGGTGGAGTCATCCATTTGTATTAGGCACTTAGTAAAGGTTTTTTCCCAACTGAAAATAGAAATATTAATAAAATAAAAGAAGGAATAACAAAGTGGATCTTTAATAACATTTCTATGGTTTTAAGTTTACCATTCTAGAGTCTTCTATCTGTGTAGTCCATGAACCAGCATTATAGCACCTCCTGCAAATCTGTTAGAAATGCAGAATTTTACGTCCCACCCCTGACCTATGGAATCAGAATCTGCATTGAAAAAAAATCCCCAGACGATTCCTTTACACATTACAAATTGAGAACCACTGATTTAGAATACGGAAAACAATGCTTACTTTAAAACTCTTTGATAGAACTACCTACCACTAACCCAAATTTTACCAGTATAGCAAAAGTACCATTTCATGTGTTACTTGGTTAAAAAAACAAAAACCAATCAAATTTTTTTTTTTTTTTTTGTGGTATGCGGGCCTCCCCCTGCTGCGGCCTCTCCCGTTGCGGAGCACAGGCTCCGGACGCGCAGGCTCAGCCGCT